>NC_068321.1:20312563-20612563 GCF_025860055.1 Xyrauchen texanus | reverse complement strand
TTGCAGATCCTTCTCATACAATTTATTAATAATGTATAAAAGCTGGATGAGTCAATCGTAACATGAAAAGAACAAAATTGCTGCAGTTGCACACAAGCAGTACGTTTAAAGGTGCTTTAAAAAGTTTTATTTTGCAAAATCAGTCGAACATACCTAGATAATGCTATTTTAGCTCAGCTGTGTCCAGCATGTACACGTTAAGGTCGAAACATACTCTACACAAGTATGCAAACGTTAATGCATTTAATGCTACGTAAGCACGATATTCGCAAAATGTGACAGAATGCAATTTATAACACAACGCAAAAATGTAATTGCATTCTCAATGTTGCCGCAAGGGGCGCTATAGAGGACATTTATGTACACTGTTCACATCTACAGTGAGTTTTCTATTTCAAGTCAACTTCTGTAATGGCAGAGCATCAGTTTGAAAATATATTGCGTGAGTAATTAAGGTATGGTCAATATATTTATAGCAACATACCTGAATAATAACACAAAGTTTAATGGCACAGAAATTTTAAGGAAAATATGTTGCCCTCTTGAGTACTGAGGTTCAAAAACTAAGGTCAGAATGTTCAACCAGACGCGCATTGGCAATGCGTCGACAAAGCGCACACATCAGTGTAAGCGTGCTTGAGTAAAGTATGTTTCTGGCCTTAATCGGACCACAATTGGCCTTGACGTAGTGCGCATGCATGCTCCGAAAGACATGCATCACTGAAACTTCCTCAGTCAACGTCATTCCTTCAAATATTCAGTTGCGCATTATGGCATGTATACTTGGACAGACAGATGAAGAATGTAGCAATTAACAATTACAACTGCACGTTAACATACGAAGTGAAAAACAACAAATTCTAGTTTAAACAAACCACAGTAATGTAAAGAAAGCGCGGGATTGTGGGGACTGAGCACAATTTTAATCATTACTGCATTTTTCACTTTCAAAATACGTGGAATTCCCTTTATCGCATGCAGCAGCTTGTGCGAGCAGTTGGGAAGTGCATATTGACTGAACTTTAGATTTTATATATATATATAAATGGGTAAAAACCTGTTAACTAGACAGGCGAATGGTGTTGTACCATGTCTCTATAAGCATGCGATGTGATAAAACTATTGCTCCTCTTTATAATCAACAAAGCTGTCTTCATCGCAAGTGCGCAAAGTTGGAAATATCTAAATTTGTCTCGTGACATCGTGGCGCTTCCTCATAATACAGCAAGCAAGGCAGCAATTGCAAAAACGCTTTGTGTAATAATACCATCTGTAGAGTGAAGAGAAATGCATAAAACAGACTTATGCATCCATTACATCTCATCTTTCTAGAGCTCCATGTAATGCATGTATCCAAGGTATTTTCTCTGCCATGTGAATTAGTCATTATATAACAATATACATAATAATATTAATACTATAACATTAATACATTATACACAATTAAAACATATTACCTATCTTTAATATACATATCTGTTTTGAATATACAACATAAGTGATTTTGCAGCAATGTATTCTGTAAATATTAAACAGCCATATTTAAATGGAACAGGTGACAATGGTCTTGTACTCTCAAAGAGATGATTTACCCAAAAATAAAAATGTGTGAACAGTTAACTACATCAGTTAACATGAAAACTTTTATATAATTTATTAATCTTGGCTAATGTGAATTCCAACATACAGTATATTAATGCATTTCATGCATTAAAATATAAAGTTGTATATGTTAAAATTATTTCGTGCACTATGAACTAACAATGAACAATTGTATTTTTTTTTAAGTAACTAACATTAAGACTGATAAATGTTGTAAAATATTGTTCATTGTTAATTCAGGATAGCTAGTGAATTACATAATGTTAATGAACTTTATTGTAAAGTGTTACCAAAACTTCAGTCATCATTACTCGCCTTTATGTTGTTCCAAACAAGTCTGACTTTCTATCTTCCGTGGAACTCAAAAGATGATGTTAGGGAGAATGTTAGTTTCAGTCTCAATACACTTTTATTAAAAAAAAAAAGATTCAGTGTCTTTGAATAGTGACAGTGACTAAAGTTCTGCCAAAAATCTAATTTTGTGTTCCTCAGAAGAGAGGAATTCATACAGGCTTGAGGTTGAGTAATGATTTACCTTCTTTCTGCACGGTGTTCTTAATGGATCTTAGGTGTAATGAAGGCATTTACTTGTTTTTCTTTCTTACGTACTTTCTTTTGTTGTTGTCTTCTCTGACAAGTTAATGATCAATTTACGTGTCCGAAGCACAAGCACAAGACAATGCTTAATGTCGAGCCCTGAAACGTATGTAAAACACACAAAAAATATATAGAGGAAAGCTACTGAAGCCATGTTCACACCTTGATTTGTAAGTAGTTCCTGTATTATTGTGATATTTTCACAAGAGGAGTTCTGGGCAATAGGCAGACAACTAAACAGAAAACATCTTCCTTCATGAAGGAGGGCTTTTGTACAGGATTCATCAGGAGGACCTGAAAATTAAGAAAAAACAAAAAGTCACACGTACTAAAATACACTTGTTTTTGAAGCATTGGAAGTCATCAAAATTATTATATTAGTTGGGTGTCACCAAAAATACAAAGGTTCATTACTTTCATGTCTTTTGTCAAGAGTAAGTGGAGGCAAATGCCCATGAACCATTTTTGCTTATGGCTCTAAATCTGCTCGACTGTTTTGAATATCCAGCACTAAAACTCCCAATGCATAAATAATCAAATTGTAAAAGCCTGACAATAAGTGCTACTTAACTCCAAATTCAAGAGGGCAAATAACTCAAACTATTTAATCAAGTTCGTAAAGACTGTTTTCAAACTGTTAAGGCCGAATATATTTTACAGTCCATCTCTAAAAAGCGAAATAAAACCAACAGTGCAATCTGCGACTCAACAGCCACGCTTGTTTTCATTGGGCCAGAGATGATCCCCGAATGCTCATTACTCGGATGTTGAATTGCATATCCTGCGCTCTCTCTTCCTCGGGAACGAACCGCGTCTGGAAAGAAAAACAGGCCTCGCCGTACCTTTCTTTGATCCTTTCCCAGCAACCATGTGTGAGTTAGGTACAGCACACCTCAACCTCCACATCCGTCTCCACTCTCTCCATTTTTCCATATTCCCACTTCCCCTGATTACTTAACCAGATGGCTTCAGCACAGCAGGACCCATAACGGGACACGGGGCCGGTGTGTTTGCGCTGGCACTGCAGAATTCTCCAAAACATCCCCTTTCCTCTTTTTAGGATTGAGCTAGTCAGCAATCATGCAGTTATTCGGCATTTAAAAGCTCCAGGTGGATAAATAAACATCCTTTTTGAAGTGAAAAATGCTTGTTGAATCAACTCTTGATCAATGATGACTAACAAATTCGAAAGGCCAGCTACATAGGCTTGCATGCATTTTTTTCTTGTTAAATATTTCTCCAGCTGTTTGAAGCCATTCGGGAGAGAGTTAAAAAGGCATTTGATGCAAAGGCAAAGATGCAAACATACAAGATGTTCATAACAGGTTTAATACGTAGAGAATATTGATAAACTAATATATATCGGCCAGGCCGATTAATCAGCCGGTATTTGGCCATTTTGAGATGATTCATGATGTGTTTGCTTGGCCAATTAACACCAGTGTTAAAAAAGATGCAGTGAAAGTGAATAGCATCGGAGACTAACATACTGCCTAACATCTCCTTTTGTGTTCCAGGGAAGGTATAAAGTCATATGGGTGTGGAACAACATGAGAGTGAGTAAATGGTGACAATTTAAATTTTTGGGTGAATTGTCCCACAGATGTTGGAGGCGGCAAACGGAGGCCGGTGTGAAACCAGAGCGTCTGGCCTAATTTCTGCCCCCTTTTGCGGTCACCACAGGTCGTCCTATAGTATGTTTGGGCTTTGACGTGTCAAAAACACACCGTTCCCCGCACTGGAATGTGGAATGCTTATGTATTTATAGCACCCCCGTCATTCCAAACATTTCAGAGATCCAGATGGCGGTGGCGATTCTGACCTTGCTTCGATCTCCATTCAGTTAATGCAACAGCGCCGTGAGCCACAGAGAAACTCAATACCGACAGTGTATGTGCGTGCGTGTGTGTGTCTCATTGGGTGGGGGCTGGTGGATTGCGGATGAGAAGAGGCAGGGCCAACCACTCTATCCAAAAACACAAAGCCAATGTGGCCCGGGGTCATTTATGCTGTCTGCGTGTTTACAGAGGTGGTGAGATAGTCAAGTGCAACGTGTGTGGCCAAAGCAAGAGGGGAAAAAAGAAAGTGATTTAATTAAAAAAAAAGAGCAAGTCTTGACGAAGACTGGAGAAGGGAACGGCCTGCTTAAGCAGAGCCTGGCTCGTAAGCAGAACAGCCAGGCCCAAGACTCCCTTTCATCTTAAATGCGAAACACATGGCCCCCTTTGAAAGCGCACGTCCTTCAAGTTAAAGACGTGATCTATAAAAGACAAAACAAAACATATGGCTTTACTTGTTTGAAATAATATGTTATTCCGCAGGTACCCTGTTTTATCTCTGAAGGTAGTAGAAAGATTGCATTTCATTGTCAAGCCCTCTTAGACAAAAAAAATTAAATAAAATTGAGATTGCAATGCTGGTTTAACCTTTGCAAACAGAGCAATGGAATCCAACAAATCTGTCCATTTAACAATTTTTGTCTTGCTAATAGCATGATTGTTGGTGCCAGACAGGTTGGTGCTGTTTTGGCGGCACAAGGGGGACCTATGCAGGTGGTTTTAATGTTGTGACTGATCGGGGTGTGTGTGTGTGTATATAATATATATATATATAAAATAAATAAATAAAAACTTACAATGGAAGTGAATGGGGCCAGTCTAAAAACATTCAAATACAAACGGTTTCAAAAGTATAGCCACAAGATATAAACATACACTCACCTAAAGGATTATTAGGAACACCATACTAATACTGTGTTTGACCCCCTTTCGCCTTCAGAACTGCCTTAATTCTACGTGGCATTGATTCAACAAGGTGCTGAAAGCATTCTTTAGAAATGTTGGCCCATATTGATAGGATAGCATCTTGCAGTTGATGGAGATTTGTGGGATGCACATCCAGGGCACGAAGCTCCCGTTCCACCACATCCCAAAGATGCTCTACTGGGTTGAGATCTGGTGACTGTGGGGGCCATTTTAGTACAGTGAACTCATTGTCATGTTCAAGAAACCAATTTGAAATGATTCGAGCTTTGTGACATGGTGCATTATCCTGCTGGAAGTAGCCATCAGAGGATGGGTACATGGTGGCTATAAAGGGATGGACATGGTCAGAAACAATGCTCAGGTAGGCCGTGGCATTTAAACGATGCCCAATTGGCACTAAGGGGCCTAAAGTGTGCCAAGAAAACATCCCCCACACCATTACACCACCACCACCAGCCTG
Organism: Xyrauchen texanus; assembly: GCF_025860055.1. NCBI lineage: Eukaryota > Metazoa > Chordata > Actinopteri > Cypriniformes > Catostomidae > Xyrauchen > Xyrauchen texanus. The sequence goes on along the minus strand of NC_068321.1, from coordinate 20,607,139 downwards.
CACAGTGGTAACAAGGCATGATGGATCCATGTTCTCATTCTGTTTATGCCAAATTCTGACTCTACCATCTGAATGTCTCAACAGAAATCGAGACTCATCAGACCAGGCAACATTTTTCCAGTCTTCAACTGTCCAATTTTGGTGAGCTCTTGCAAATTGTAGCCTCTTTTTCTTATTTGTAGTGGAGATGAGTGGTACCCGGTGGGGTCTTCTGCTGTTGTAGCCCATCCGAATCAAGGTTGTGCGTGTTGTGGCTTCACAAATGCATTGCTGCATACCTCGGTTGTAACGGGTGGTTATTTCAGGCAAAGTTGCTCTTCTATCAGCTTGAATCAGTCGGCCCATTCTCCTCTGACCTCTAGCATCAACAAGGCATTTTCGCCCACAGGACTGCCGCATACTGGATGTTTTTCCCTTTTCACACCATTCTTTGTAAACCCTAGAAATGGTTGTGCGTGAAAATCCCAGTAACTGAGCAGATTGTGAAATACTCAGACCGGCCGTCTGGCACCAACAACCATGCCACGCTCAAAATTGCTTAAATCACCTTTCTTTCCCATTCTGACATTCAGTTTGGAGTTCAGGAGATTGTCTTGACCAGGATTGACAATGCATTGAAGCAACTGCCATGTGATTGGTTGATTAGATAATTGCATTAATGAGAAATTGAACAGGTGTTCCTAATAATCCTTTAGGTGAGTGTACATGTTAAGACTATTTTAGTTTAATTAAATCACTTACTAACCTTATCTGATAGTACAACTTCATTGTCATGACAACGAAACTCGGTTTTTGATATAATTCTACACAGAAAAGATTAGTAAACGATTTTATCACACTAAAATCATGTTAACATGTGTAATGTTAACGTATTATGGCTATACTTTTGAAAGTTTGTATTTGAATGTTTTTAGACTGGCCCCATTCACTTGCATTGTAAGTGCCTTAATGCAACCATGACTATGGAGGGATGTCAAAATATTTTTTGGTGGAAATCAACATAATGACCAAATGCTGTTAATTGAGCATAACATGTATTGAACCCTGGAATATTCCTTTAAGGTAGCATTGTTCTATTTAAAAAAAATAAAAAGAAGATATTCCACAGGTGCGGCGATTGATCTCTGAAGTTGGCATACCGATACTTAATTTTTAAGTCCTTAAAGAGAAAAAAACGAAATGTTTGAGATTGCATGGCCAGTTTAACCTTTGGAAATAAAGGAATTTAATCAAAAAAATATGTCCATTTAAGTTTTTTTTGTCTGCAATGCATCTTTGTTTGATTTACACAAGCAGCTTTCACCAGTAGATGAGACAACGGAATATAGTGGTGGCTTTATCATGTCACATTTCTGAACCAAGTTTTTTTTTATGAAGTTGTATGCCATGACCCTTTTAACTTACATTTATCCTCACATGCCTTTAGCAAATATAAAAAATTTGCTTCTAAATATGTGATGAAAACAAGAAACATAATATATAGTCAGAAATATGATATTTTCATGAGTAAATAATTGTTTTACTATTTAAGCAATCTACTAAAGGGTATTTTGAAATACATTAGAGATAGACATACACAATTTCACATCACATTCCCCTGGGTCTTCCACAGTTATATTAGCCACTATCCTGAGGCTGTTCTCCAAATGGGCAGATACACAGGGAAGCACGTGGAACCCCAGGATGGGCAGCAGGATCAGGATGGTGTGGACTGTCATGATCACATGAGTGGCTGCTCTCATAATGTGAGAGAGGGTCACATCACCAACATCTGTGGGATAAGTCAATAAATGATAAAACTGTAATGTAATTCGCAAACAAACATGTAACATTCAAATCAGAAAGACGCAAGTCAGATTGAATTCAAGACTGACTCAAGTACGCCATCTAGTACAAATTCCAAGACACTACAAGGAAAGTGAGAGTTTGTCTGGGATGCCTGTATTATAACAAGTACAATAGTATTAAATTGAGAATTACAATACAATTAAACAAAAAATAATCATGTAATAATAATCAATAAATAAACAAATAACATGTTGGCCTAACCTAAAGTTAACTTTACATTTAGTTTCATTTAAGACACTCTTATTACACAAGGCCTAACCTGTTCTAGAAAAGTGGTTTTTCAAACTTTTTTGTCCCAAGGAACACCTTTGTAAACATGAAGTTTCCAAGGAACACCATTTTTTTGTCCTCAAAATACAATGATGCATACATCCTCATAAATGCTAAATAAATGGTATTAAACCCTATTTGCTGCCTCAAACCCAAATCAAAAATGGCCTTGAAACCATGTTTTAGCAATATAAAAACTGATTTTATTGTTAATGAAATAATTTAAATGATGAAATTATGCTTTGGCAACAATACAGCATGTTTCATAAAGTTTAATTAACAGCACTATGCTAAGGCCAACATGGCAACTTTTGGTTAAAAATGTTTTTATTTACATTAAAACTGTTATTTAAATAGCATTTTCAAGGTCTGGCCATAAATTCCTTCTTAAGATCTGGCTGAAGAACAAATATGACCTTAAATCCTTATCTAACAAATAGGTTTTGATTAGCTTTACTTTGAAAATAAAACATACAAAGTAGGGTTATTGTTTATGAGAACTGAGAAAGAATATTTAGATCTGCCAAAGTCTGCATCTTTGTTAATATTAAGAGAACAATGGCAATCTAATGTAGAATGCTCTTTTTACACAAAATATATGCAGCCTAAAACTGAATAAAAAAAAAGAAAAAAAAAAGAATAGCATTATGTCTGTTTATCCATTTTTACTATCTTCCCATTCAATGAGGGCAAAATTTGCCTTCCTTATCCTGCACACAGGAGCCAGATAATTGTGCAGATAATAATCAATAGAAATGGTGAACAAACTGATTTGACGATTTTCAGGATTGAGAACGATTTAGAAATAAACACTGCCAGGATTTATGCATAGGCAAGTTCAATGACAATTCACAAAATCTTTTTACGAGCACTACAGAACAGAATGGGGAATAAATGCACATTTTCCAATGTATTTTCTTTGAAAGTTTGGTTTTCATCATCGTTTTGCCTCTTGTGAAAAAGGTTTTGCATGAGCATACATCACTTCTGCAACAGCTTTTTTAAGTCTATAGTTTTGACTGCAACAAGCGGGTAAACAATTTGCATAAATACATTTGAGTGAATAAGACACAATATAATGTGCTCAACCAAAAGTTGCTGGTTCATATTTTGGAGAAGAGTGTAACTGAACAATGTCCAGACAAGCTTAAACATTCAAGCACCGATGCTGTTGCACGCGTTAAGTGTTGTTAAACTCACCGCTGAGTTTTGCGCAGAGAGCTTTCGGATGTTTACCCAGCTTTTATCAAAATCATTTGGAAGGTCAGATATAAGTGATTGGCGGGCCTAATCAAATCACTGACTTAAATTGAATAAAGACATAACATCGTAGCGGGAGACTGAGAAGTGGTGCTACACAAGAAAAACTGCTGGTACTCTGTAGACAAAATTAGAGAAGTACAGATACTGCGTACCGCGCCCTACATCAAGCACCGACAATGAAACATTCTGGTAGTGGATAAGCGTCACCCGCCCATCTAAAGTCCAAGGCGATGTAGCTGTCATGGTATTGTCTGTTGATTTTTTTTTCTGATTTTCTCCCCAATTTGGAATGCACAATTCCCGATGCGCTCCAAGTCCTTGTGGTGGCGTAGTAACTCGCCTCAATCCGGGTGGTGCAGGACGAATCCCAGTTGCCTCCGTGTCTAACACCGTCAATACATGCATCTTATCACATGGCTTGTTGAGCGCGTTATCGTGGATCCATGCACAACTCACCACCCGCCCCATCAAGAGCGAGAACAACATTATACCGACCACAAGGAGGTTACCCCATGACACACTACCCTCCCTAGCAACCAGGCCAATTTGGTTGCTTAGGAGACCTGGCTGGAGTCACTCAGCACGACCTGGATTCAAACTTGCGACTCCAGGGGTGGTAGATTATTTTTGATATTTTTACTTTTGGTTCACTCTTGAGTGAAGTTGAAGAGGATGTTTCAGGGTTGTTTCTTTTTCCTGCTGTTTGACGTAGATACCCATCCATGCTGCAGGACTTATTAGCAAAGCCTAGTTAACTTATTCGCCAGCTGCAACAAATACGGTTTACTTGAATAGTGCGGGGTAAGCAATGTCAGGTTGCCATGGGAGCAAGGAGAGCACGAGAGGAAGGAAGTTACAGCTTTTTCGTTTTAGGCCAAGGATCTTCAACAGAGGGACCGCGAATCTTACGGCGTCCACGGTGGTACAGCAGGGGGTCTACAAATTATTGTTTGACCCAACATTGGCAGTCGGAATAATCACTCAAACGAAAATTTTTAATCTTAGTTCATATAGTTATGAACTGATTGGAATGCTAAACATTATTAAAGTGCGACAAAACTGAGCTAATCGGAAGAAGTGCGCAAACCGCACAAACAATTTGCGTGTCCACTGCTCAAAGAACCACACACATTAGGTTCTGCAGCGCTGCTGTGGAGGGTCGCGCAAGTTAATGCGTCTGCTTTGCGTTGGTCACGCTGTGCGGTTGCGCAGATGCCAACCTACAGTTTCTTTTATTATTAGTTGCTTTTTTCTTTCAGAATAAAGCCTGCTGTAAATAAATAGTTACCGCTGAGATTATCAAGTTGGTATACACAGTCCTTAACGTTCTACACACCCACACACGACGGTGACTCTCAATTCAACAATTGATTTGAGGGTGCACTCAGTCATTGTTTTAGTAATTGCAAAGTTTTACTCCCAATGAAATTGATTTTTAAAATATATGTATAAAATTGATCACTCATATGAGATGAAGACTCCATATTAGTATCCTTATAAAAGTTGTTAAATTCTGCATGAACAGGGTCTATCTGTCCGGCTGTGGCTCTATCTGTCCGGCTGGCTGTGGCTGTGTGTCTATCTATCCGGCTGGCTGTGTGTCTATCTGTCGGTTTTGAACGGTTTAGGTTTTGAAGGGAAATTAAAAATGTCAATTCATGTCAAAAAATGTTGCAGACCACTGCTGCACATTATTTAATGATTATTTCAATAGCTTTGCAAAATATACATCATAAAGTATGTACATACAACAATACGGTAGCCTACAATACATGATTTATAGGCATAAAACCCAACACTCAATTTTATACAGTATGAAACAGGGGTCCACTGTTTTAGGCTATTTAGGCAGTTAGATTAGGAGTACTTTTAAAATCTGTGGAAAAAAATCTAATAATAATAATAAATAATAACAACTAATATATATATATACACACAAATAAAACAGTTCTACACATATTTAATGGAATAATTGAAAAAGATCATTTAAATTGTAAGGACAAATTCCATGGCACACCAATGTGCCGCAGCACACTATTTGAGAACCACTGTTCTAGTGGCAAAATTCATACGGTGTTAGATTGAAGTGTTCATACTGCACCTGATTTGTTGCTGTTATTCAGACATTGTTGAGAATAAGGAAGTTACCAAAGTCAATAAATAGGCTTTGTGTGCACTGTGCAGCACTTAAAAGGCCCTGCCACAACCCTTTGAACACTTGGTTACTGCCAACACTGCAAACAGCATTCAAATGGCTCACAAAACCCGTTCCAGGATGTAGTAACCATATGACTTAAATCTAGGTTTGAACAAAGGAATGAAACTCACACAAAGGTGAAGCAGATTATTCACGGATGATCCTTCCTGAGAGAACTGAAGTAAAACACAGTAAAACAATAAATAAGTGAGCATTGCTTTACGAAGAATGCAAAGTTAAAACCAATGCAAAAGAAACTTGTGCAAATAATTATTGCATTTATTTCTGCTAAATATATCAGAAATGTGTATTTAAGCCACAAATGATGCTGATTGTCATTTTCACTAAATTTATGATTGCAACATTCTGTTGTATGCTGTTACAAATCACAGCAACCCCAAAAATATAACATAATCAAACCAAGCTCCTACAACTTATATATTTTATGATGAAAACTAACTCAATTAGGCTACTAAAAGCCATTATTAAGGTTTATAGGTCAGTTATGAGGCGTGTGGCCACAACAAACAGGCACATTGTTTGTTGTTTACAATGAAACACGTGCTCTCTAAAAACCCACTTTTAATTGTAGCTATTTTTCTTCCCTTAACAGCAACATATCTTTACATCCAAAAGCTGAAAAAAAAAAATGTATTACACCTTATTATTTACTACAAGAAGATTAAAACACAAAGAGGTTTCTGTTATTACGTGAATCTTGAATATGATATTCAAATGGATGTACTTACCAACAGTTAAAAGAAAATATTTCATATTTGAATTCGTGATGTTTATGTAAAAAGCAGCTTGCAGCCACACAAGACACAAGGGTGATGTGGGAGGAGGTGTACCAGCACTTCGGGGTCAAGGAACGCTGATTTCGGATAGGATGTCAAAATAAAAGTCATCAGTTTTTAAAGGCGCGCTCAATAAGTTTATGTTCACGCTGTCTTGGACTTACACTGACACCTAGGGACATGAATCCAACTTCGGTCAAACGCACTAGTTTTCAGTTAAAGCTGAAGTATGTAACCTTTTCATTGTTAAAATAATTCCTTCTTTCTCAGCTTAAAGGAATGTTCGGGGTTCAAAAGAAGTGAAGTTCAATTGACAGCATTTGTGGCATATTGATTACCACAAAACTTTTATTTAGACTCGTCTCTCCCGTTCTTATAAAAAAAAGAGCAAATATCGAGGTTACAGTGTGACACTTACAATTGAAGTAATTGGGACAATTAAAGTAAATGTGGCCAATTTTTGGTAGGTTTAAAACCAGAAATGTGGAGCTTATACTTTTGTAAAAGCACTCATTCTTCTGTTAAAACTCATTATTTGAGCTGTAAAGTTGTTTAAATTGTCTTCATTTTAGGATTTTAGGTTTTGTTGACATTACATCGTCATGGCAATGAAGTTGTAAAATTGGCTATGACTTTACACAGAAAATGTTAGTAAGAAATGTTATCACACAAAAATCATGTTACAGTTTTTTTCAATTGTTTAAGCACAATTTGGAAAACAGGGCCCGGTTTGTCAAAACACTACACACAATTAGCACAACCCTACACCAAAGTAGCACAACACTTCAGATCATTTGCAAAATGGAACACTTTTGTCAAAACTATACACTACTTCATAAAAAGAATATTTTGTGACCATACGAAACACACACATTTCATATGACTTCAATCTTTTTGAACCAGTTACACACTGCTGTTGCTAACCTAAAACACTTTTAGCAAGTCTAATTGTCAGTGATTAGAGTACTGTAAATGAAGTACAACTATACAAATACTGCACAAGACCAATGCTACAGACTGAGGAAAATATCATTTATTTCTCTCCATATACCCAAATCAGTCAACATGGAGAATCACAACAAAACATGTCCCAGTTTTCATGCTACTACAGTAGTGTGCATAACACTATTAGCTCAAACAACAGACAAACGTAAAATACTGTATCCAGTACAGGTTACAATTACAGTAAATAACAACAACAACAAACAAAAAATAATCTGAAAAAACTGACAATATTGTACACAGTACTACAGTAAACATACTATACATTATCTCTTCGCCTAGCTGGATCTGGCCAGAGAATTTCATCAACATCACAAGCAATATAGTCACAAGCATTATCGTCATTAGCAAGACAACGCGGGAAGAACCGTCTTGAATGTCGAATCCATCCTTGCACAGCTGCGGCGTCGACTTGGTCACAGGCGTCCTCCATGGCCTGAATGAGGGGTACCTGAGCCTGGGGCTGGAGATCGTAAACCTTCCACCGCCATGCAGAGAAAAACTCTTCTATAGGGTTTAGAAACGGAGAGTATGGTGGAAGGTATAGTACGGTCAACTGTGGATGGTGTTGAAACCAGTTCTGGACCAAAGCGGAGCGGTGGAATGACACATTGTCCCAGATGACCGTGTATTGCATCTGGTGCATTTCATTACCTGCTGTGACGATGTGGTGCAATCGGTCCAAAAATGCGAGAATGTGAGGTGTGTTGTAAGGGCCCATTTTGGCATGACGGAGGACAACCCCATGCTGTGAAATGGCAGCGCAAAGGGTGATGTTACCCCCACGTTGCCCTGGGACATTGATTATAGCCCTGTGGCCAATGATATTTCTGCCTCTCCTTGCTTTTGGGAGGTTGAACCCTGCCTCATCAATATATATGAATTCATGCAGGATTTCCTCAGCATCCATTTGCAAAACTCTCTGAAATACAGTGAAAGACAAGATTGTGTAGTTCAGGATAGGTGTAGTATACAGTCATTGTAAAAAAGTCATGTGTGCAGTATGCAACATCACAGTGCTAAAGTGAACAATACAAACCTCCACATACTCATGCCGCAGCCGTTTGACCCTTTCTGAATTCCGCTCAAAAGGCACTCGATAAAGTTGTTTCATTTCAACCTGATGTCTTTTCAGGATGCGTGCCAGTGTTGACAGAGAGACCTGATGGACATTATTGAAAATGGCATGGTCACCGATAATGTTGGCTTGTAGTTCTCTGAGCCTGATAGCATTATTGGCCAAAACCATGTTTATTATAGCGCTCTCTTGTTCTTGCGTGAATATGGGCCCCCTTCCTCCTTGACGTTCCCGACCCTCAATCCTATGTAGAGAATAATACATGTAACTTACTGTACAATGTCACAGGAAGGGGTATCAGAAGTGCTGATATGGTGCATAAAATAAGCGGCTGATTACTGTAACTGTAGACAGATCTTTTACCTGTTTTCCTGTCGAAAAGTCCTTATGACAGATGCCACTGTATATCTGCTAAGATTTGGCTGAACTCTCAGTCCAGCCTCCCTGAGCGTCAATCTGTGGTTCACAACATGGTCCACTAGTGTTGCACGAATGTCATTTGATAAGTTTGGTCCTCTTCTTCTTTGTGAACGTTCTCCTCCTGCTTCAGGTCTGCCTCTGCCTCTGCCTCTGCCTCCGCCTCCGCCTCCGCCTCCGTGTGTAATGTTTTGCAAATAGTGTGAAGCTGACAATGTGCTTACAGTTGTGCAAATCTAGCCTTGTGTTTTGCTCCTTGAGTGTAAGGTTTTGCTAATTGTGGGAAAAGTTACATTTTAGTGTGTAAGCAATCGTAAAAAACTGTAACATGCATATTGTTTACATCTTCTGGCTATACTTTTGAAACAGTGAGTCTTTTAACACCCAAAACATTGGCCCCCATTCACTTCCATTGTAAGTGCCTTACTGTAACCCATTTTTTTTAAAGAAAAGGAGGGACGCGCCAAAATAAATTTTTGTGGGTAATCAACATTATGCTACATATGCTGTCGATTGAGCTTAACCTGCATTGAACCCAGAAAATTCCTTCAATATACATAGACAACTTAAGCCATTTATAGGTAAATTTTCTTGACAACTGTAAACACTGTTGCTGCATCTGAATATTTTTACCAAAAAAAGTTTACCAGCAAAGAAGTGCATCCTTAATCAAATACAGTACATACTGTGACATTATGTGGTTTCGGATGCAGGTGTGTCTCTGTGGCGCTATAGAAATTCCTGTGTTTGTTTCGAGGGACTAGCTTAGACCAGCCCCAACAACGTTACTCAACCAATGGCATGAGTTAAGGGCAGGACTATCTGATTGTTTGAACAACTGCAGACGAGGGGAGTATTTGGAAGCTGTATCGAAAACATTGTTTATTTTTGCCGTGTCATTCGGCGGCGCTAGTGTCGCAGAAATTACACTTCAGCTTTAAAGATGCCATTGTAGAAATCACTATACAAAATCAGTCATTAATATAATCCACAGGTGAATGTGTCCAAAAGCTGGGCAGTTACTGAGACTAATGCTGCATTCCATTCAACTCGGAAAGTCGGATTTTCCTACTTCCTACTAGGAAAAGTGCAATAGAACTCCACTTGAAGTCGGAGTTCCAACTTGGAACGTCATGCAGAAATTGTAATCTCCGATTTCACCGAGATGCAGGTGTGTGACATCACACAAACATGTGGACACCCAGGGAGATATACAAAATAAGTGATACACATTCACTTTTATTAAATAATATCGATAAGTCAAAGTTTTTACATTACATGATATTAAAGCTTGTTAAATGTTAGAAGAGACAGCTGTTCAAAGCATGGTAAGTTATACTATCTTTTGATAATCGTACACCTGTTGCACGAAAGAGACATCTCTGGTGACAGTCAAACACCTGCTAAGCTAACGGGAGCATTAGGCTACAGATTTGTTTCTTTAAAAGCCATCTTCCGAGCATCTGGCAATGGAATGCAATTATGGTCTGAGATCGGAGATATTAAGTAGGAATATCCCACATCTGACTTGAATGGAACGTAGCATAAGCTAGTAGTAATCGGCTGGTGATCTTAACATGGCAGCTCCCATGAGGGGACCCCCTCCATGTAGAATAAAACAGCTATTATAGGGTTACTGATATGACTTGAGTCATAAAATAGGAAACAATTACTGAGTGTACCTTTAACATTTAAACTCATAAATTCGCCAACCATTAAAATCCCTTTGAGCCTACTGGCCACATTAGAGGAAATTAATTAAAGCAGAACACATTAAATCCTTAGACAATACAATTATTGTTATTTAAACTATAATACATAAATTTTCAGAATGCATGTGTCTCAAGACGCGTCAACGTATGTTTTAGGACGTTTTTCAGAATATTTTTATCAAAGTTTAAAAAAGCCATGATTATTTAAAAATAATTTTCATAGACAAACTTCAAAGAGGAGAGATAGGCACAATGCAACTTATACAGTTTAATGAATGTGTAATTTGACATTCGATATATATATATATATATATATATATATATATATATATATATATATATATATATATATATATATATATATATATATATATATATAGCATATACTACTGAGAGTATTTAAAATGTTTCTAGTCTTAGAGTTTTACGTTCTTTGCGGACTTTTATTATGAAAACCTTGCGTCACATGACCGGGAAGTACATGGTGTCGATAATTTTTGTTGATAAGAGAAAATCAACCACTTACATTCAACTGACAACGTAACATTTTGCTAAAAAACAAAACAAAACAAGGATGATCAAGGCTATTCTAATTTTTAACAACCATGGGAAACCAAGACTCATCCGATTCTACCAATATTTTGTAAGATCAGCTCATAAAAACACAATGACATGGTTTTTACCAGCTGTTATCTCTGCTATTGGGTCGCTGTCACCGGATTATTTCTTGTTGTAATTTAATTGAGTTTTGCCGACACACAATTTTAGCTTCAGACTTTGTTCAAATTGTGTCATTTAATTTTTAATGAACAGAAAGTGATCATTATGTTTGTATCGGATTATATTCCTAAAACCAGAATAAAGTATCTTTATTTTGCTTGAATTATGATTTAATGCGCGTTACTTGTATATTCCTGTTTCATATACTCCTAATAATAATTTTTAAATTATTTTTTCTATGGTGTATTGCTGTTTTTTTATTTGACCCGCTGTTCTTTATCTGTATAATTAAGTTATATAATAAGTAAAAATCCATATACATTAACAATACATATTGTCTTACAGGCTGAAGACATGCAGCAGCAAATCATTAGAGAGACTTTTCATCTGGTGTCCAAAAGAGATGATAATGTCTGCAATTTTCTGGAGGGGGGAAGGTGACGTAGTTTTTGCACACACACACACACACACACACACACACACACACACACACACACACACATGTTGTGTTTCCATGTTTTATGGGGACTTTCCATAGACATAATGGTTTTTATACTGTACAAACTTTATATTCTATCCCCTAAACCTAACCCAACCCCTAAACCTAAACCTCACAGAAAACTTTCTGCATTTTTACATTTTCAAAAAACATAATTTAGTATGATTTATAAGCTGTTTTCCTCATGGGGACCGACAAAATGTCCCCACAAGGTCAAAAATTTCGGGTTTTACTATCCTTATGGGGACATTTGGTCCCCACAAAGTGATAAATACACGCTCACACACACACACACACACACACACACACACACACACACACACACACACACACACACACACACAGCATATATATATATATATATATATATATATATATATATATATATATATATATATATATATATATATATATATATATATATATGTTTATTATTATTATTTAGAGTTATTTACTGTAGTTTTCTTTCTATTTTTAGCTTAATCGGTGGCTCGGACTACAAGCTAATCTACAGACACTATGCCACTTTGTACTTTGTGTTTTGTGTGGACTCATCAGAGAGTGAGTTGGGAATTCTAGACCTCATTCAGGTAAAGTTACTGCAGTTTTCATGCTGCAGTACTACCCTACAGCCACACGAGGGTATTTAACGTCTGTCATATTGCAGCTTATTTGAATGCTACTCTGTCTCAATATTTTTAGAGCTGAATTTGGCCACAAAACTTCTAAAAATCAGAAACATTCTGAAACATTCTCTACCATACGTATGAATACTGCACAGTTAATAAAATATATTTTAAATGCAGTGCATAGTTGATTTAGTTTTGTGTAAGCTGAAGACTTGGGAAGTGTTCTGGAGTGGGAAGTGTTCTGGAAATCTCATGTTTTATTAACTTTTATGTGTAATTTGCTACCGCAGGTATTTGTGGAAACCCTGGACAAATGCTTTGAGAATGTGTGTGAGCTGGACTTAATCTTTCACATGGATAAGGTCAGGTTCACCCGATAACTGATTTACAAAATGCATTTTCTTTGTTTTTGGACTTCTAAACGGACATTATTTACCATGACTTTTTCAGGCGTTGTTGTTATTTCACAATGGCTCATATGAAACTTTACATCATTAATGAAAAGTTTCTCATTATGTTGTTAAATTCACACGGCGGTAAATAATAAGGGGGGTGGAGGCTGACTAATAGTGTGGTTTCGCACCAGCCAGCAAGCAAGAGATGGGTCAATATTCAGTATATTCAGCCATAGCTTAAGGATAAACAGACTTTGACAAACATGGACAATATGGAGTAGAATGAAATGAGATGACAGTTTAAGTTCTTCATCGTTCTTTTAGTAATTTCCTTTGCAGTCTATAATTATGCAGTGACCTCAAAAAGTATTTGGACACTTAAGCCACACTAAAAAAGTGTTTGAAATCATTGTATTATATAAAAAAATATCCAACCAAATGCCATTTATTTTAAATATAGATAGTACAAGTATATTTTTCAATCAAAACATTTCACAAAAACTAAATTTGTTTGATTTGAAATGATAAAACTATAATTAAAGACAAGAGAATTTGAAAAATAAGCCACACTTAAAAATGTAAAAATTACCACTTGGTTTGATAATGTATGTTTAAAACCTAACACATATACAAGGAATCAACATTTTACATTCAAACCCCTCCCTGACCCCAATGAACACCCCTGAGACACATGCATTCTGAAAATGTATGTATTATAGTTTAAATAACAATAATTGTATTGTCTAAGTATTTAATGTGTTCTCCTTTAATTTCCTCTAATGTGGCCAGTAGGCTCAAAGGGATTTTAATGGTTGGCGAATTTATGAGTTTAAATGTTAAAGATGCACTCAATAATTGTTTCCTATTTTAAAAATAAATTAATTGTAATTTTGAAATGTTTAATGATGACTCATGTGAGATGAAGACTCAAGTCATATCAGTAACCTTATAAAAGCTGTTTTATTCTACATGGAGGGGGTCCCCTCATGGGAGCTGCCATGTTAAGATCACCAGCCGATTACTACTAGCTTATGCTACGTTCCATTCAAGTCAGATGTGGGATATTCTTAATTAATATCTCCGATCTCAGACCATAATTGCATCCCATTACCAAATGCTCGGAAGATGGCTTTTAAGGAAACAAATCTGTAGCCTAATGCTCCCGTTAGCTTAGCAGGTGTTTGACTGTCACCAGAGATGTCTCCTTCGTGCAACAGGTGTACGATTACCATGCTTTGAACAGCTGTCTCTTCTAACATTTAACAAGCTTTAATATCATGTAATGTAAAACTTTGACTAATTTATCGATATTATTTAATAAAAGTGAATGTTTATCACTTATTTTGTATATCTCCCTGGGTGTCCACATGTTTGTGTGATGTCACACACCTGCATCTCGGTGAAATCGGAGATTACAATTTCTGCATGACGTTCCAAGTTGGAACTCCGACTTCAAGTGGAGTTCCATTGCACTTTTCCTAGTAGGAAGTAGGAAAATCCGACTTTCCGAGTTGAATGGAATACAGCATTAGTCTCAGTAACTGCCCAGCTTTTGGACACTTTCACCTGTGGATTATATTAATGACTGATTGTGTATAGTGATTTCTACAATGGCATCTTTAAAGCTGAAGTGTAATTTCTGCGACACTAGCGCCGCCGAATGACACGGCAAAAATAAACAATGTTTTCGAAACAGCTTTCCAAATACTCCCCTCGTCTGCAGTTGTTCAAACAATCAGATAGTCCTGCCCTTAACTCATGCCATTGGTTGAGTAACGTTGTTGGGGCTGGTCTAAGCTAGTCCCTCAAAACAAACACAGGAATTTCTATAGCGCCACAGAGACACACCTGCATCCGAAACCACATAATGTCACAGTATGTACTGTATTTGATTAAGGATGCACTTTTTGGCTGGTAAAATTATTTTTGGTAAAAATATTCAGATGCAGCAACAGTGTTTACAGTTGTCAAGAAAATGTACCTATAAATGGCTTAAGTTGTCTATGTATATTAAAGGAATTTTCCAGGTTCAATGCAGGTTAAGCTCAATCGACAGCATATGTAGCATAATGTTGATTACCCATATTTTGGCTGTATTTCTGTATTTTGGCTCGTCCCTCCTTTTCTTTAAATAACTGGGTTACAGTGAGACACTTACAATGGAAGTGAATGGGGCCAATATTTTGGGTGTTAAAAGACTCACTGTTTAGAGACAGATGCATACCCCTGTGGTCCCACATAATAACACACACACAACCCTGCATTCTGGATATGTGAAAAAAAATTTTCACTGTATATATATGCAAAAAATGTATGTATAATGTGTGACAATATATCAATTATTATTATAACCCCCCAAAAAAAAAAAATTATAAACATACATAATTAAACTAAACTACACTCTCCACATCCCCTCCCTGTGAGTCCCCCCAAAAAACTAAATAATTGTCCAATTTATTGACAAATAAGTCCCTAACACCAGCCTTCTACTTAACACTTCCTCAAATGCAGCCACCCTCCCCAATTCCACACAATGGCCCTTTTTTCATCAGTGCATAACATTCCATTTAGTATTTTATCTAATTAGTATTAATGTTTTATGAGTGGAACAAAATATTTGTAAGTGACAATACATGACTTAACGGTAACTGGACACAGTTGTTTTTGAATATTTCAGTCTCTTTTAGCCATATGTAACATGTTTGACAAAACGCACCAGTGTGTATGTTTAAGGATATGGTCGGCTCTCTGTATCACGCTCTGATTCCGACAGCTCAACTGTTAAGTCATAAATCGTGCATGTATTCTGTTCTTTACTCAGACAACAATATTAAGTGATTGTAGTATAAAAAAGGCAGAACTGAATTAGAAAAAAAGTTGCTTTAATATTTGTTGTTTATTTCAGGTCCATTACATTCTGCAGGAAGTTGTCATGGGAGGTATGGTGCTGGAAACGAACATGAATGAAATAGTTGCCCAAGTGGAGCTGCAGAACAGAATGGAGAAATCAGAGGTGAGTTCACATTTACAAAGAGCAATCGGGAGTCATTCCAGTTCAGCTGACACAAAGGCAAAAAAAAAACATTAGGTCACTTTTGACATTCAGTGTTGTGCAAGATGTAACCTCATACTAAAAAGCATGAAGGTTTTGTAAATGCTTTACCTATATATATATATATATATATATATATATATATATATAATCAGGTTAAATACTATTGTACACATTAACTTGTTCTTCAGCTAAATTTTTGGCATTGTTTTTGTGCATATTTTGCAAATTGGGACACTTTCTCAAAAGTAAACATTATGCATCTGTCTGGTTTAATTTTAATGTAATTTATTGCTTTCTTTTTCCTGCAAATATTTTTTTCTGTAGAGGTGACTTTAATCAATATGCCAGGTGATTTTAGATACTGGTGAAAGGTGTCTGTGCCTATATCAGTGGTTCTCAGTCAGTGTGTTTCAGATATTCTGTCTGGGCAATCAGTAATATTTGACCACACTAGACGCATTTGAAAGCATGACAAAAACTTTTTACAAGTTTAAAATGCGTTACCTATACAGTACAGTGCACATTGGTGACAATAAAGCGGCATCAGGCCGCCATTTTTGGTAAGACACAGGATGGAACGGGATGGTGGTTCAAAGTACTGTGACCTTAAAATCATAGATTTTCATCTGCCTTAACGTAATAGTTCACCCAAAAATGATAATTCTCTCATAATTTACCCTTATACCATCTCAAACTCGTATGACTTTCTTTCTTTTGCGGAACACAAAAAAATTGATTTTAATGGAGATATGATGTCTGTTTGTCCACACAATGCAAGTGAATGGTGGCCAAATTTTCAAGCTCTAAAAAGGACATGAAGGTAGTAATGCATAAGAATCCAGTGGTTTAATCCATGTCTTCTAAAGTCTTAGATTTTGGGTGAGAATGGACCATAATATATCTCATTTTTAATTATAAATCGGGACATCAGCAGTCTCCTTGGCGATCATGATTTCAAGTTCGATTACACTTCCTATCGCTTGACGCATGCGCAGATTGCTAGATTGCGCTAGGAAGTGTAATCAAGCTTGAAATTGTTTTACAACAACTACTTTGTAGTAAGTTAGATGTTTTGCTACCTGACCAAAGACCAATGGGCCGGGTTCATGCCAGTTTTTTTTATAAATAGCTTTGGGTTTGGGTTGAACATTAGGTTCAAGTTTGTAATTAATGAAAAAAATATTATTATTATTAAAAATATTTTATTTTTCAATTTTAAGGTATCTTGTTTTTGTGCACTTGCACACTTAAATCATGTGAGAATGTGTGTCTTGGTTGGAGAGGCAATAAAAAAAGAGTAAGCTTTTTAGAGTTCAAGTTAGGTTTAGTCTTACAGTTTGACTTGAATTAGCACTGGTCTGGTCAAGTTGGGTCACAGGGTGTCAGGGTTTCATTTGTGGGCCAGGTTCATGCATCAATTTAACTAAAATATCAGTGTGGTGTCTCATGAAAGCATTTAATTTTTGAGGTTGTAAAAATATCTTTTGGTTGAAAGTTATGTCAAAAATATATAATCACTTACAGAGCACTTTATTAGGAACACTATACTAATGCTGGTAGGGCATCCATTTGCTCTCAAAACATCCTCAGTTTTCTTGGCATGGATTCACAAGATGTTGGAAACATTCTTTTGAGATTCTGGTCCATGTTGACATGATTGCATCACCAATTTCTGCAGATTTGTCAGCTGCACAGTCATGCTGCACAAAACTCCCGTTCTACCACATCCCAAAGGTGTTCTATTGGATTCAGGTCTGAATTCAGATTTGGTGACTGGAAAAACTCGTTGACATGTTCATGAAACCAGTCTGAGATGACTTTTGATTTGTGTCATGGTGCATTATCATGTTGGAAGTAGCCATTAGAAGATGGGTAAATTGTGGCCATGAAGGGATACACATGGTCAGCAACAATACTCAAATAAGCTGTGGCATTCAAGTGATGATTGATTGGTATTAACAGGGCCAAAGTGTGCCAAGAAAACGTTTTCCACAACATTACACCACCACCACCACCAGCCTGGACTGTTGACATAGGGCAGGTTGGGTCCATGGATTCATGCTGTTGGCACCAAATTCTGATCTGTGAGCCTCAGTAGAAACCGGAGATTATCAGAACAGGCTACGTTTTTTCAGTCATAACTGTCCAGTTTTGGTGAGCCTGTGCCCACTGCTGCCTCAGCTTTCTGTTCTTGGCTGACAGAAGTAGAACCTGAAGTGGTCTTCTGCTGTTGTAGCCCATGCGCCTCAAGGTTCGACGTTTTGTGCATTCTGAGATGCTATTCTGCTCACTACAATTGTACAGAGTAGTTATCTGAGTTACTGTAGACTTTCTGTCCGCTCAAACCAGTCTGGCTATTCTTCATTGACCTCTCTCATCAACAAGGCATTTCCATCTGCTGAACTGTCCCACACTGGATGTTTGTTGTTTTTGGCACAATTCTGAGTAAACTAGTTGCAGAACAGTTTCAGAAAGATTCAACTTTTGGCTGTTTATTTAACAATCAGATCAGCTAGACTGTACTGATCATTGTAAATGTTTGTGTGTGTGTTTTATTTTTTTTTTAGGGTGGACTGTCTGCAGCACCAGCCCGAGCTGTCTCGGCAGTGAAAAACATGAACCTCCCTGAAATGCCACGTAACATCAATATCGGAGACATCAATATAAAAGTGTCCAGTCTTTCCCCGTTTTGAGGCTGCATGTTACAGTACATATCTTTACCCGTATGTTCTTTGTTGTTATTGGACATTGAGATTCATAGCTATAGATACCGTCTCCCAGATGCCATTTATGTACTCACGACTGTCCATAGACAACAGGACTTTTAACACCGGAGTACTGTTACATTTCATTGCAATTAAGCCCAAAGCACACTACTTGGTCCCATGACTTACAACATAAGCTTTCATTTTAAACTTTGGTTTATAGATAAACCATGCTTCAAGTTTTGATTGTAGAATTGTTTTGTATTTTGTCTATGATGTAGTAATGTTCCAACAAACATTAGTGTTGAGATTGCACTTTCTTGCTTCATAAACAGTGGTGCCACATATTTCCTAAACTTCTCCACCTTAACTTTAGTTTCAACACACACAAAATTGGACTTGCTGTATACGATACCTGTAACATCTCTAATCCAGAATATAAAAAAAGATATGTGCATTTGCACTGGTTAATTCCAAAAATAATATAGTTTTACCAGGGGCAAAGTCTGTTTCATGTGTAGCAGCTATGCATCAGCATATTTTTTAGAAATCATGGTTACGACCATTAACAACCTCACCATGAATTTGCAGTTAAAAATTCAGCATGATTGCATTTAAGAATGGTGCTCTTTAAAGGTATGGTCAACAAAAAATGAGTTCAAAAGATAACATTGTTATCGTATATCAAAAAACATAAATCATATCTAATAATCTCTGATTTCATGCAAAGCTATCTATAAAGATAGGCACCTATCAATGGTCAAGAGCCATCATAATTCCATCATGATGCTTTTCTTACTGACTGTGATGCTTTTTTTCTTTTGAGATGAAGAATGTTAAGTCGCAATTCTTTAATATCTTTTTCACAGAATTAAGAAGTTACTGCTGAGGTTCTGCTGACTTTGGATTAAGGGTTATTTAGATAAATATTGCACGATTGGACACAATATATTGACACAAAAATATTTATTGTTTGCTATCAATGAAAATGAAAATAAATTGGAGGATAAAAAGAAAACAATCAAAGTTTTTGGCCCTTTTTCAACATCCAAAAATTACAATTTTAAAATGAATTAAAGGTCATAATTATCGTTTTTTACATAACTGCTATTTTTTCTCTCTGTGTGTTTGTACTTCGTTTGACGTACTACCATTCATTTATGACACTGTAAATAAAATGTGATAATGCTGCTTTGAGATAATACAACAATAGCAAATGTTTTTATGGAGAATTGAATGACTTTGATGAACACTTTTATATGTAATGTATTTGTAGACTTTAGTTAATTTGATAAGGAAGAGGAAACAAAGACTGATAACTGTCAAAGCAATGTGTTTACTCCATTCAAAACACTGGGCATTTATAAAAGTGAAAAGTCTGACTATTGGCTGTTAAAATAATACATGAATTTCGAGGAGTAATTTAAAGCATACAAACATTATACCTGGAGCAATCTTCCACCATAAAAAATAAAAACACAAAAAATTCAAAGGCCAAATTAATGTATTACATTCAGATTTAATTTGACAGTTTTCGGAAAAATGCACAAAGTCCAATAGGTGGAGTATTTTACAAGTTCATTTGTTACTAATCCTGTCCTTTGCTCTTGGTAAACACAAGTTAATTTAGCTAAACCAAGGTTAAACTATATGGGTTTCACTTCTACAGACAAAATGACTGTTTTACAGTTGAGTTGGCAGTAACATTTAGTTATCTTTTAACAGTTATGCCGGCAATTAAGTGCCAGTACCAATAGACACACGTCTTGATGTACATTGCTTCTGAGGACATTGTCCTCTCATTCTTTTGTAATATGCAAATTTGTGTCAGCAAATTGAATCGATTTACAACCGTGAATTTAGAAGCTTAATCGATACGAGTCAGATCATTACTGCAGATTGCCATACTCTGCGATTCAAACCCAATAGAAGCAAACAATTCAACAATTTCAGAGTGCATAGAATAGTTCCAGTAAAAGAGGCACTGAGAATTACAATTATATTCAATGGCATAGTTCAAGAACATTGGTGAACAACATTCAGAAATGTGTTTTGGAGTTTTGATTGGGCCTTATCATATTTCAAATGAATTTCCCGTCACAGGTATCACTTATCATTTGAAAGAGGTTCCAGATGCCCTCTTGTACACCAGAGTGGTGCTGTCTTAATGGATGAACAATTCATTCAGGTGGGAGGGGAGTCTTCCCTTGCATGCCTTATATAAAAAAGTTGTGCAGATGTCCGTTCACTCCTCTCATCCTGTCGTACGGTATCTCTCAAGCATGGGAAAGGGTTTCTACCTCAGTAAAACTGTAGGGATAGTGGGGATTGTGTTAGCTGCTGGAGCGGTAGCCACAATCATAGCCCTCTCAGTGGTCTACTCCCAAGAGAAGTCCAAGAACAATGAGAATGATGTGAAACCCACCATTGAAGTGACTACCACAACAGCAACAGTTCCAACAACAGCTCAGTCAAATGAGCCATGGGATCAGTGGCGGCTTCCTCAAACCCTGCTTCCAGAATCCTACAATATCACCCTTTGGCCACGGCTCCAGCCGGGGCAATATATCTTCACGGGGATGTCCAGCGTGTTCTTTAAATGTGTGCAAGAGACAGACCTCATCCTCATTCATGCCAATAAATTGAATATGACAAAAGATGCCACCTTGAGAGCTCTCGGAAGCACACCGGCTCCTTCCATCGACTGGATCCGGATGGAGCCGAAAACGCAGTATTTGGTGATTCGCCTGAATGCTAGATTAACTGTTGGGGAACGCTATGAGCTCTACACAGAGTTTTCAGGAGAGCTTTCAGATGACTTGGGTGGCTTCTACCGGAGTGAATATGATGAGAATGGAGTGAGGAAGTAAGGAGATTTTGATGTACTGTATATTTAAAAACTTTTTTCATGGCTATGCTACATCCCTAATGTCTGTTAGATGTTTGTGATGCTTTGTCGTAATTTTGCTCTATTTGTGACTTGTCAGTTTCACCTATTCTGAACAATATTCATACATCTAATGATACAATGGACCTTTTTTTTTCACTGCTAAAAATCATTATTTTCATTTGGTTTCTGGTAGATATATCTAAACATCCTTACAAGAAGAAAAAATAACTTGAGAAGCAGAATGGCATATGATATTAAGGCTTTTTTCCAAAGAAATCTAACAAAAATTGGTGGGGTTTATGCCTAAACCAAGAACAAACTATTTGCCAATGGGGTAAGAAAAATAAACTTGTTTTCCCTTTGAATCAGGTTTTTTTTCTTAACACACAGGCAAATAGTTTTTTCTTGTTTTAAGCATAAATGTTACTATATTTCTAAGATTTCTCTAAAAACAAAATATCTTGTTGTTTTGCTTATCAAGTAAATAAATCTTGTTTTATGAAGGTTTGGTATTTTACTGGAAAACGAGACTGGAAAATTAATTTAGCAGAGTACTTCTAGTTAACTCATTTCGGGTACATAATTGTACCCTAAGCACATATTTTATACCTTTAAAGGTACCCAGCTAGCACACTTACATCTCCAAGATGTCTGATTTTGATCTTTTCATCTAGCAAGCGTCACAATCTAATTAACACCTGCTAAACATCTTAAAAAGATCAGATTTGCATACATTCTAAATCAAACATCTGAAATACTCATTGGCATCTGAGACATACTTATTGACATACTGTCTTATAGGTGTATTGCACAGATGAACAAACAATGTAAAAACACTGTGTTCCAGATGCAAACATAGATGAACGTGTGCTATCAGGGTACATTTATTTGGTTGAAATGTACCTGCAGGTACGGCTGTTGTAAAGAAAAAGCGTATAGTTTAGTATTGTTTTTTAATTAGTACTTAATTAGTTCCTTCTTTTGTCAGAATTGTCGCGACAACCCAGATGCAGCCAACAGATGCCAGGAAAGCTTTCCCCTGCTTTGATGAACCAGCAATGAAAGCTGTATTCCACATCACTCTTCTCCATGATCGTGAAACAAAAGCCCTTTCCAATGGCTATGAAACGAGTAACTAAATAAAATTACTTTTTTTTGTCACTTGTAGACCAATAGAGTGTAATAACCAAAATATATAGGCTACATTTGATTCAAGAAGCTGTAGGCCTAATTGATTTGTCAATCTAATCATAAAAAATGCCACCAGTCAATATGTTGGATGTCTTTTTTATGTTTAGCAAAGGAAGATATTGAAGTGGATGGCATTAAGTTAACCAAAACCACGTTTGATGCCACAGAAAAAATGTCAACCTATTTGTTGGCTTTTATTGTCAGCGATTTTGGTTTTATTGAACAATCTGAGGAAATTCCTAAGGTGTGTATGTCTTAAAAAAATTTAAGAAAACTTAAAACAGTTAAAAATTGAAACCAATGTACACCAGTTAAAATGTTGTCTTTTTCACAAATAGATTCGAATTTTTGCCCGTCAAGAAGCCATTAACGCAAACCAAGGGCAGTATGCACTTAACGTGACTGGACCGATCCTCAGATTCTTTGAGGAATATTACAACGCATCCTATCCACTGCCCAAATCAGGTGAGAGATGCACGATATAGGCTAGTTTTACATAAACTTTACATAGATTGTATTTTCTGTTGTGACTTAAAATTGAAGATGTTTTTTAATATTTTGTTTTCAAAATGAAAATTAACACATTGAGTTACTATAGATCTTTTCAATCGCTAAAACTTCAGATGGCACACTAATATATATATATATATATATATATATATATATATATATATATATATATATATATATATATATATTTTTTTTTACTTTTTAAGATTTACAATTTTTTTATTTCATAACAAAATGCCATCAAATTGAATTGTGTAATGTTTTACATTTCATTGAAATGAAATACAATGTTTTAAATTTTATTAAAAAGATACTCAATTCACAATTTTGTTATGAAACTTAAATGTTAAAATCTTAATATTTTTATGAGTGCATTGTGTTATTTCCATTTGTAGTTTAAAGGGATTGTTCAAAAATGAAATTTCTGTCATCATTTGCTCATCATTTCAAAGTAAACCCATTTGACTTGGTTTAAGATCTCTCAGTTTGTGTTCCACAGAACAAAGATACTAGATGAGAGTGAGTTAATGATGGATGACCTATCCCTTTAGGTGACAATTTGTTATCTCAGTATGTGTATTCAAAGGGGCAGTTCACCTAAAAATGAAAATGTTCTCACCATTTACTCACCCTCATGCCAGATATGTGTGACCTTCTTTCTTCTGCAGAACACAAACAAAGATTTTTAGAAGAATATCTCAGCTTTGTTGGTCTGACAATGCAAGTAAATGGTGAGCAGACATTTGAAGCTCCAAAAATCACATAAAGGTCACATAAAAGTAATCCATAAAACATAATCCATATCTTCAGAAGTGATGATAGGTGTGGGTGAAAAACAGATCAATATTTAAGTCCCTTTTTTTTTTTTTACCATAAATCTCCATTTTCACTTTCAAAATGTGAAAGTGGAGATTTATGGTAAAAAAAAAGGAATTAATAATTGTCCTGTTTCTCACCCACACCTATGATATCACTTCTGAAGACATGGATTAAACCACTGGCGTTTTATGGATTACTTGTATGCTGCTTTTATGTGATTTTTGGAGCTTCAAAGATTTGGTCACCATTCACTTGCATTGTATGGACCTACAGAGCTGAGATATTCTTCTAAAAATCTTTGTTTGTGTTCAGAAGAAAAAAAGTTATACACATCTAGAATGGCTTGAGGGTGACTAAATGATTGGGAAATTTTCATTTTTGGGTGAACTATCCCTTTTAGTGATATTTTGCCTTCGTAATTGTAATTTTTATCTTTAAAATATTTAAGCTTTGTTAAAGTTTTATTCCTCCCATTGTTGCACAGATCAAATCGCTCTACCAGACTTTAGTGCCGGTGCAATGGAAAACTGGGGCTTGATCACATACAGAGAGACTGCCTTGCTGTATGATGAAGAATTATCCTCAAATGCAAACAAAGAGAGGGTTGTTACTATTATTGCCCATGAACTTGCCCACCAGGTATCAGGTGTCTTTTTACCGTTTTACACAAGCATTCTTATCTGATATAAACGATTGCTTTGTTTGAAGCAACCTTTTTTCAGCTGTAAGGTTTACAACTTGTACATCTAAACGCTGTAAATTATTCCTCTGCCTGTTTTTTTTATTAGTGGTTTGGTAATCTTGTGACACTAAGGTGGTGGAACGACTTGTGGCTCAATGAAGGTTTTGCATCCTACGTCGAATATCTCGGGGCAGATAAAGCTGAGCCTCTCTGGAACATTGTGAGTGGTTGAAGCTAAAGACAAAGCCATAAAAACACTATAAAAAGCCATTGGTTTTTTACTACATCATTTTGTAATCTAATCTTAATTTAGCAAAGGATGGAATGTTGCTTTTGCAAACTCAGGAATTGAATTGGAATAAGACTTTGTCTAATAAGTTCTGAGTGGCGTACAACCTTGCCGTTGATTTTAGTATCAGTACCAGAAGGGATGAAAAGCACAGACTGTACCTAATTCCTCTGTATCTATCCCACAGAAAGACCTGATCGTTCTGAATGATGTGCACCGAGTATTTGCCATAGATGCTCTGGCCTCTTCTCACCCCTTGTCCTCTAAGGAAGAGGAAATCCAAAGACCAGAGCAAATCAATGAAGTGTTTGATGCAATCTCCTACAGTAAGGTAGCGTATTAGAGCTGTTTTCTAAGTTTAAACATTTATGACATCAATATCAAATAATTTTAAAATCAAATGTTGACTATCTGGTAATGTGTGGTCTCTTCATCTAGGGAGCATCAGTACTTAGAATGCTATCTGATTTCCTCAGTGAATCAGTGTTTACTGAAGGACTCCAAGTAAGTTCCCTCTGTACACCAACCATTGTTGCGATTTACAATCGAAAATAAGGTCAAAATGGAATATGCTTTTTTTGTGTTGATTGTTGGTTGGATTTTTTTGCACATTCATGAACAATTTATTTTAACAGACCTATCTGGATTATTTCAAATACAGCAACACAGTGTACACAGACCTTTGGGACCATCTTCAAATGGTATGTTATATTAAGATAACATACAGTTTCATCTATTAAGCAAAATAAGAATGTTCCTTTGAAGGTGATGCATGTCATTTCTTCAGTGTTAAAGGGGTAGTAGTTCAACCAAAAATGAAAATTCTCCCATCATTTACTTAACCTCATGCCATCTAAAATGTGTATGACTTACTATCTTCTGCAGAACAGAAAGCTCTGTAGGTCCATACAATGCAAGTGAATGGTGACCAGACCTTTGAAGCTCCATAAATCACACAAAGGCAGTATAAATGTAATCCATATGACCCCACTGGTTTAATATATGTCTTCTGAAGCAATGCAATCTCTTTGGGAGAAAAACAGGTCAATATTTAAATCCTTTTTTTTTTTACTATAAATCTCCACTTTCACTTTCAGAATGTGAAAGTAGATATATTTTTTTGTTTTGTTTGTGTTCTGCAGAAGAAAGAATGTCAATCACATCTGTTAGGGTGATTAAATGATGAGAGAATTTTAATTTTTGGGCAAACTATCCCTTAAACATACTTTCTCCTATCCAAGCTTAATATGCTGAGACAACCATAAGAAAGCCATTGTTAGGTTGATTTACTGAAAAATTGTAAGCCTTCAAAAAAATAGTAAATTGTGACTTTGTGGTTTAGTATGTAGAATAAATGCTGATATCTACCATCTGATTTTTCAAGACAAAATACAAGCACTCATGAATCATGATGAAAATGTTATAGGCCGTGAACAAGTCTTCCCAAAGTCTCCCCAAAACGGTGCATGAGATTATGGACCGTTGGGTTCTTCAAATGGGCTTCCCTGTGGTCACTATTGACACCAGAACTGGTCAGATCTCACAGAACCACTTCCTCCTTGATCCTGTCTCTGAAGTTAAACGGTCTTCAGAATTCAAGTATGTAAAAAAAGGAAAAAGTGATTTGGACATCTCAGATGACCTATATAGGATTTCAATTCCAGCACAGTTTATTAGATGCTATCATTACATATAAAAATATGAATCTATAAGAATCCTTCATTAATGGTGCACTCAGTCATTTTTTCCTTATTAAAAAAGTTTTACTCTTAAAGAAATGAATAGCAATTTTGAAGCACATGTATAAAATCATGAGCACTCATATGAGATGAAGACTCCAGTCTTATCAGTAACCTTACAAAAGCTGTTTTATTCTAAACTGAGAGGGTTTCCTCATGGGCTTCCTCATGGGCAAAATGTTATGATCACATGACCAGCCGAATGCAACTTACTTAATCTTAGTAACCACCCTGTTATTGAACACTTTCCCTCATGAATAAATTCACCATGGCTGACTGTGAAAGTGAATTTCTGTAATGTCATCGGTTACTGAAAACTTTTAAATGATGCTGCATCCACACCACTAGGTGTCAGTGTAGTCTAAGGTGACATAAACAAAATGTTACTGAGTGCACCTTTAAGTTTTGCTGAAATGTTCAATTACTACATCAGAATATTCTTAAATCTTTAGTTATGAGTGGTTTGTACCAATTCAGTGGATGAAGACAGGAGAAATACAAGACCTAGATTGGCTGCTAGAGAAAAATGGTGAGTTTTGAAATGGCAAAACTTTTAAAGAGTTAAAACTATTACTGAAAAGACCACAATCCTCAATGCTGTTGTATCTCAGCCTTTTTACAAAAGACACTGATTTTACTCTAATTTAAAGGGACAGTACACCAAAAATAATTAACATTCTGTCATCATTTCCATCATTTGGACACACAAAGTGAATCTTTGAAAAATATCTTACCTGCTCATTTCCATATGATGAAAGTGAACTGGGAATGACACACACACACACACACACACACACACACACACACACACACACACACACACACAAAAGTAGAATTACAATGACATTACTTGGTGAACTATTTCTATAGTTTATAGTTAATTATTATTGTTAATTGTTAATATTACAAATTATAATTGAACTGTGAAGGCCAATATTGTATCTGCTTTATTGAATATAATATAATATAATATTATTCATTTCTGTGTTTAATTTTGTTGTTTAGAAATAAAACCAAACATGACGGCAAAAGATAATGAGTGGGTTCTGGCCAACATTAACGTGGTAGGATACTACAGGGTTAACTATGACACTGATAACTGGGAACGGCTACTCAATGTTCTCGAGACATCTAGAAAGGTAAGAAGAAATACATTTAAGAAGGAGAACTGTTGAAGGAGGAAGTCTTGTTAAAGTTACTTATAGCAAGCACAGTTATGTAGGTCACATCACAAAATATCAGTGTCGAATTTGTTTTTCATAATAATTAACAGCAACTGTTTAATTCGTTTTCAATTTAGAACATTCCTGTTATTAACCGAGCACAAATAATTGATGATACATTCAACCTGGCCAAGTAAGATCTGAAACCCTACTCCTTTCTACAAATGTTTTGAGTATAATTTCCATTGGTCAGTTCAAATGCTCAAATGCACCTCTGTCGTCAACAGAGCCCAAATTATTCCAACAACATTGGCTCTAAGAACCACAAAGTTCCTCTCCTTTGAAACCGAGTACATGCCGTGGGAGGCAGCTCTCGACAATCTGGACTACTTTTACCTCATGTTTGATCGCACGGAGGTATACGGCCCCATGCAAGTAAGCTTTGGATCTACTGGTAATTTAAGAACATCATACAAACAGAACTGGTCTTGATTTTTAACATACATATTTTATACCTATAGGCATATGTTAGAAAACAGGTGGAACCTTTGTATGATCATTTCGGAATTCTAACAAACTGGACGGATGTCGCAGAAGGACATACTGACCAGTAAGCCAGAGACATAGAGGCATGATAAGTCTTCAATGTTTAGATTTGTTCCAATGGATTTATGTCTTCATCTATGCAGATATAACCAAGTAAATGCACTCAGAGTTGCTTGCAGCACTGGTCTGGAAGACTGTAACACTCGAGTCACAACATGGTTCCAAGAGTGGATGAAAAATTCCGCCGTCAACCCGTGAGTTTCACCCAGGAACAAAAACTCATTATAACCTCATTGTCAAAAACTATAATGATGCAGATTCCTTTTGCTTCTTATTTATATTAGATAATACTACTTATAAAAATATCATTATTTATAATAAATAATAAATATCAATATAAATTGCCAATATTATTATCAATCAATTACGGAGCCCCCGAAGTGACCTGTGCAAAAAAAAAAAATCTAAGAGACTTTCGCGTGCGCACGAGAAACTTTCGCGTGCGCACGAGAAACTATCGCGTGCGCACGAGAAACTTTCGCGTGCGCACGAGATACTTTCGCGTGCGCACGAGATACTATCGCGTGCGCACGAGCAGTTCTCGTGCGCACGCAAAACGTTCTCGTGCGCACGAACTTCGCGTGCGCACGAGATACTTTCGCGTGCGCACGAGATACTAACGCGTGCGCACGAGAAACTATCGCGTGCGCACGCGATAGTATCGCGTGCGCACGCGATAGTATCTCGTGCGCACGCGATAGTTTCTCGTGCGCACGCGATAGTATCTCGTGCGCACGCGAAAGTTTCTCGTGCGCACGCGAAAGTCTCTTAGATTTTTTTTTTTTGCACAGGTCACTTCGGGGGCTCCGTAATCAATCAATCATCTATAATTGCTCATTTGTTTTATAAGCATTTTCAGAAGTGATCGACAAATATGGGTTTTTAATGGCCGATGCTGACTTTAATGAAAGCAAATAATATACACAAAATTGCTGATTTCACACTAAATTTACACAATATTTACTCAACATTCACAAATTATTCAGCTTGGACAATATATTGGTCTGTCACTAATTTTCAGTATTTTCTGTACTTATATAGATCATAATAAAGGCAGCAAAATATCCTCAAGGGTTAGTTCACCCAAAAATGAAAAGTTTCTCATCATTTATGCCATCCCAAATGTGTATGACTTTCTTTCTTCTGCTGAACACAAACTAAGGTTTTTAGAAGTCTATTTCAGCTCTGTAGGTCGATAAAATGCAAGTGAATGGTGGCCAGGCATTTGAAGCTCCAAAAAGCAGATGAAGTTAACATAAAAGTAATCCATATGACCCCAGTTGTTTAATCCATGTCTTCTGAAGTGATCCAATTGGTTTTGGGTGAGAACAGACCAAAATATAACTCCTTTTTCACTGTACATATTGACAGCACTCTCCTTGGCGGTCATGATTTCAAGCTTGATTACACTTCCTATATTTTGGTCTGTTCACACACAAAACCAACTAGATAGTTTCAGAAGACATTGATTGACCCTCTGGAGTCCTATGGATTACTTTTATGCTGACTTTGTCTCCTTTAGGAGCTTCAAAGGCTTGATCACCATTCACTTGCATTGTATTGACCCATAAAATCTTTGCTTGTGTTTTGCTGAAGAAAGAAATTCATACATATCTGGGATGGCATGAGTGTAAGTAAATGATGAGAGAATTTTCCTTTTTGGGTGAACTATCCCTTTAAATGAGTAGATCACCAGAAAACTAAAATTTTCATAATTTGTTGCTTTACATTTTCTCTGCATCAGTATCAAGGCCAACTTGAGGTCTACAGTGTACTGCAGTGCCATTGCTGCAGGGGGTGCTGAGGAATGGGACTTTGCCTGGGAAATGTTCAAAAATGCCACCATTGCCTCAGAGGCAGATAAATTGAGAGCTGCACTGGCATGTGCCACTAAGCCTTGGTTACTGAACAGGTAAGCTCACTGTAGGCTGACCTTGTCATACTTTTCTCATGTGCATTGCATTTTGTCTTTCATGCTAAATGCATGTTATTTGATTTATTTTGTAGGTATCTGGAATATGCTTTGAACCCAAATCTAATTCGGAAGCAAGATGCCACCTCTACCATTATCAGCATTGCAAGCAATGTGGTCGGCCAACCTTTGGCTTGGGACTTTGTTAGGGCCAACTGGGAATACATTTTCAAACAGTGAGTAGGACATTAATACTGAAGGATTACATTCTTATTTGCCTAAAATGTTGACCGCCCTGTACTGCAATGTACTGTTCCATCTTTCCCCATTAGATATGGAGGTGGATCTTTCTCTTTCTCCAATCTGATCAATGGTATAACAAAGAGATTCTCAACTGAATTTGAACTGCAACAGGTATGGGATCTTCCCCAGGACTGGTTTATTTACTGCAGTCAATAGAGTTTGATGTATACTACATGGCTCAAAGTACACTATGTGGGCACCCCTTCTACTGCAATTAATGGGTTTGGCTAAGCCCCTTAATTTCAGTGAAGACTAATCTTTCAAATGCTCAATAAGCACATATGTATATGTGTGGTGTTTAGGACTCAACATACTTTTGGCCATATCTTGTGTAAGTTATTAGCCAGCATGATAAAGAGTAAGAAACAATGACTAACAATTTAACGAATGTTGTCTTGTACAGCAGATTCTTATACAAAATGTTCTATTTTACACCCTGTGAAATAATCAATTTCCCTATTTCATAAACACAGCTGATACAGTTCAGGGATGACAATGCTGATGTAGGCTTTGGTTCAGGCTCCCTCGCCATCGAGCAGTCCATCGAGAGGACTAGAGCAAACATCAAATGGGTCAAAGAGAACAAGGAATCCGTCTTGAACTGGTTCAGTGATGAGTCTAAATCACAATAATGCACATACTGTAGCTTGTTTGCTCTGAGGAGGAGAGGAAAACTGGGACTCATTGTTTTGCTGGGTCTAGACGGTTAGAGCACGAAAGGAAATGGCTATTTATTTTCCATGATGTTCTAGATTGTAATAATTTCCAGAGGTACTTTCTTCCTATGATTCTGTATACTTTATAAACAATTTCCTTAGAGAATGCTGAGTGTTATGATTGTTAATATTTTCCACTTTAATATTTTTGAAAAAATTAGATTTTTCTAATGATGTGATAACTTGTTTGTTAAATGTACTATTTTGGTATTTTGTCCAATGAAAATAAACAACGTTTTTGAAATAATGAGTTTTCTTTCTATGCATATGAATAATTAATGATATCCAACTAAACCCTTACACTTTTATGAAATCATCACTGTTGTTTAACCGTAATAACTACATCTCTAGACTAGTTTGTACTTTTTGTGGGGTGGGGGGTAATTTTGGAACTTTGTATTGTGGTACTTTATGGTACTGTATCATTCCGATAAATCCATTGTGTTGCAGCATTCCTTATTTGGAAATAAATAAATAAAAGTTATGTTAATTAGTTATGATCATTGATTAACTAGTCATTTCAGAATATTAGGGATGTAAAAAAAATATTATATCGTATCATACATTACAACACTCTCAATATGATAGTGTATGCTTTGTTCAATACATGCAGTAAATTACATAACTGGTAAGGTTAATATGGCTACTGCTTTAGAAGTGTAAAACCAAGCAGTGCAACAAAACCTCAGAATACAGTCTCCTTTCTGGAGAGGCAGCGCTGAGCGCTGACAGCCCAGTAGTATCCAGCTGCAGAACAAAGCAGCCAGTAAAGGTAAGAACACCAGTTAAGGTTTACAACAACATGGAATCGAGTCAGGGGAAATTATGTGTGATAGTGACAAAAGAACAGAGAACAGAACTTACAAAACATGTCTGAAGAATATGTAGTCAAAGAAATTATGCATTTCTATGCCCAGCCTTATTTATTTTAAAGTTTTTGGACTGGTCCCAGTTCACAGTGTAGTTCACACAATAGAATGTACCATCACTCATCACTGCTGGTCAGAACAAAACCTCTGATTACCATAGAAATATACCTTTTATCACGTATTATTTGCCATCAGGTTAGGACACGATGTGACTGTGGCTGCCTGTAGCCTCTTCTATGTTTCTGTTTAATTTCTGAGTACTCTATTCAAAAAAATAAGTCTGGATGTAGAAATGCATCAATTATTCGACTATAAACTCTTCCAACATCTTTAAAAAGTTCTGTTCTGTTGTTTTTGTGTGCATCTGTGTTGTGTTCTGTTGTCACTATCGCTATGCAGGACCTGTTTTTTAACAAAAT
Source organism: Xyrauchen texanus (assembly GCF_025860055.1). Lineage (NCBI taxonomy): Eukaryota > Metazoa > Chordata > Actinopteri > Cypriniformes > Catostomidae > Xyrauchen > Xyrauchen texanus. The sequence goes on along the minus strand of NC_068321.1, from coordinate 20,574,444 downwards.
GAGTTTTCGCTTGAACGGAACCGATGTCGCGAGGGGGCTGCGTGAACTGTTGCTCTCGTGCCCTATCATGAACGCACGCAGGAGATCAGTGGGCAGTGAATATTTTCAATTAATAATACATTCGATTTTAGTTTGTTTCTCACCAAACCTTATCGTATACTTTCATAACAATCATGAGTCTCATGGAATAATTTATTAGACTTCTGAATTATACTTCTGTGTCCTTTTGAAGCTTGAAGAGGTGGTCACTATAAACTGCCACTGTATGACATCACTGAGCACATATATTTGTTTCTACACAATTACTCCTTTGAGTTAAGAAAAATAAATACATTCATAAAGTGTTATAACAACACAGAGGTGAGTAAAAAATGACTGAATTATTGTCCTTTAAGAAAAACATAAAAATTGTAAGTTTTTCTCATAACCATCTGCTGATAATTTCAGTGTTAATTTGGAAGGTGCTCTGCTTTTTGTAACTGATGTCAGACACTGTTGTGTCACTTAAGATTTGAAATACATTGGTGTTGAATCCTAGAATAAGTATAAGCAATACATTTGTGGGTACTGTATTTTATAATATTGTAATATATTGTAAGGCTTCTGCATCGCATTGTATCTTATAGTGAAAATTGTGTATTGTTGCCTACAGAATATGGCATAATCTTTCAACAAATACCAAAGTTAAATCTGTAATCGAACTATAAACAGTTTTATTCACTGAAAACATTAATACTGCACATCAGCTTGTGTAATCCATGCTAACCTGAATTACTATGACATTGCTGTGTTTGTTTGAAATGCTTCTTGCCATGGTTCTCACCACCACATTTTTATTGAGCTGCATAAATATGTCAGGGAAGAAACATGCTATAATATATTATCTCAATGCACCTCAACTCATCAGGTTCACAAATGCATTCACTGGATATTCTCAATGTTAATAGATAAGCCATTATACCCTTTGGGAGGAGAGACAATGGAAATATTAAATACAGTAATATACTCATACTCAAATTTGGTCTGATCTCTGTTGACTTGAGATGAATTCGACAGGGAACATGGCGAGAATCTATTTCAGTGCAATGTGTGCTGGTTGCATTCCAATGGGGATTGCATCAGTAGCCACCATTGTTGGATTGTGGACAGTTCAGCTTCTTCCTTCAACAGAACCTACTAGTGAGCCATGGAGTGAGTTCCATCTCCCAGACACTCTGGTTCCACAATCCTACAACATCAGTCTCTGGCCTCAACTCCAGGAAAACATTGATGGCCTCTTTGTCTTCACTGGAAAGTCCAGTGTGGTCTTCAAATGTGTGAAGGAGACAGATCCCATTCTCATTCACTACAATAAGCTCAACCTGACCTCAACAGAGACTATTAGCATATGGTACCTCAGTGGCACCCTCAATACAGAAAACCTGGATGGAGGACACAACACATTACCTGGTCATACAGTTGAAGGGCAAACTGAAACCTGGAGAGTTTTATGTGCTTTATACAGAGTTTGTATGGGAGCTTGCAGAAGAGCTGGCAGGGTTCTACCGGAGTGAATACTATGAGACTGGTGTAAAAAAGTAAGTCTAACAATAATTTTTTGAAGTGAACTCAGATTTGCAATAATACAAAGCAGGTAAATGGTAAACTCTCAGGTGGCAGATGGCTAATCTAAGCTATCAAGATCAGCATCAATGCCATTGCATTGAGCAGGTCATATGCTTGTTTTATGAGTCTCTTAAAAGCTTCATGTCTGTTTAACCTTTGTACCATTCTCTGAAAGATGATGATTACTGACTGGCTCTATAAAGCTTTGTATATGTACATATTACATAACATATATAGGGATTTCTCAGCCATGCATGATTAAATGATCATGTTCTTTAACATGTTTTATTGCTCACAAAACTGGCAATGTTTTCTACCTACCATTGGTGTAAATGTTGGGGACACTGTCTGTATGTTAGTGTGATATCATTAGAATTATTTTCTCCAGGATAGTTGCAGCTAGCCAGATGCATCCCACACATGCTCGCAAAAATGTCCCATGTTTCGATGAGCCTGCAATGAGAGCGGTTTTCTGCATTACTCTCATGACAGAGGAACTGTGTCCCAGTCCAATGGAATGGAAACTGGTCAGTTCTATTCACACATACTTAATATGAACTATCCTAATGTAAATGCTAGCCATGAACAAGGTCCGAACATGATCACTTGTCTACTGTAAGTTAGTAGTCTGTACTGAAAATCAAATATGTGTGGTTCACACCATGATAGTAATTACAAAACAGCCTTAGTTTTAAAAATATGTAAGCAATTATGATTAAAATATGACTTAGATTTAATTGAGATTGAGTTGCATCCATGCATTTAAGCTTACCTCGTGTTTTTCATGTAGCGAAAGTGAACACCATTATTGATAGCCAAGCTGTTATGGTGACAACATTTGAATGCACAAAGAAAATGTCCTCATATCTATTAGCTCTGTTGTCAGTGACTATCCAAATGTTAAATCAGTTGAACACACTTTGGTACATCCACCATATTAAACCATTTTTTACAGCTGGAACGATCAATAAAAGTTTCAAATGTGCTGTACAATTGTTTAACAAGATAAATGACTCACATTTATTGGCCACAAAATGTGCCTTAATGCATATTTTCTCGTAGGGCAATGACTTAATTATGTTTACTCTGAATAGATACGGTTATGGGCCAGTAAGAAAGTTAATGAAGATTGCCATGGTGATTATGCCCTGAGTATAACTGGACCAATTCTCAAGTTCTTTAAGAAGTATTACAGTGTACCATATTCACTTTCTAATTCAGGTAGATTTTTGAAATAACTGCTGCCATTTTTGTTAGAACTCTACACAAATGATCCATACAAAACTGATTATTTAGTGTGGCTGCTTACAAGTAAGACAAAACTTTTCATTCCTAAAATTAAACTCAACTTTACAATGTTGGTGACGCATAGATCTAGATCAGGGATGTTCCATCCATCGTCGAGTTTTTACACGCGAATGAACTTGTCAAAAACATTTTTAAATGCAGTGCATAAAACATTGTCTAATTTATTTGTTTCTTATCCCCTTTTCTCCCAATTTGGAATGCCCAATTCCCACTACTTAGTAGGTCATTGTGCATTGTGGTGGCGTGGTTACTAACTTCAATCCGGGTGGCGGAGGAGAAGTCTCAGTTGCCCCCGCTTCTGAGATCACCAATTCACACATCTTATCACGTGGCTCTTTGTGCATGACACCGCAGATACTCCTCATCTGGAGGCTCACGCTATTCTTCGCAATTCATGCACAACTTACCATGCTCCCCATTGAGACCGAGAACCACTAATCGTGACCAAGAGGAGGTTACCCCATGTGACTCTACCCTCCCTAGCAACCGGGCCAATTTGGTTGTTTAGGAGACCTGGCTGGAGTCACTCAGCATACACTCGATACGAACTCATGACTCCAGGGGTGGTAGTCAGTGTCAGTACTCGCTGAGCTACCCAAGGCCCCCAAACACTGTCCAAATTTAACTTTCAGCCAAACCTGCCAATATGAGAACATTACAGACCATTAACAGCCAATAGACCTCATTCATAGAAGCACCATCTTTGATTTTTACAGGAATGAAAACAAGGCTGTGAGGGATAGACTTACAATCTCTTCAATGACATGCACTGTATATTGCTATCTAAAAGTTCCTAGATCACATCTAATTTTCCTCAACTCATGTTGTCTGGAGTTTTTTTTTTGTCTTCTGAAATTTTTGGAAAGATATTCTGTATCTGTAGTGGAACGATCTAACAACTGTACTACAATCCATTGAATAGACTACATTTATCCACCACAGCCTCGTTATCATTATCATAAAAAAAATCAAAGATGGCCCTACTGTGAATAAGGTTTATATATTGTCATCCCTGGAATAATTTAATTAACCACAAAATATAAATTTAATTGTTTCCTCTTTTATTTTTTCTGCAGTTAAGTGCTCAACAAAATACTGATAACTATCAAAAATATGCACATGATAACACAACAAAACCGTGTTTACCGGTTTTGACGTTTGGTTTATTAAGTGTAATCAGTGTAAGATCGTATGTACGCATATCTACTGGTCTGACCAATTGTGATTCTGCTCCTCAGTCCTCATATTCTCGTTTTGTTGGCTGGGGTCGATGTGGACAACTTGAATTTCGATAAATATTTACAGAATTTAAATTATTATGCTGATTACTACCAAAAATCAGCTTATTTAAAAAAAAAAAAAAAATCAGACAAATAAATCTGCATTTAGGAGCGGTCGGCTTATTAAGCATAATCGGTATGAGAACGAGCATGAAAACTGTCTGACTTATTCAGTTGACAATTTATGCTTATGCGAAGGGTTTTGAAATCAAATAATTTAATTTAATTATTTCAGACATTGAACACATTTACATGAACACCAAAATGCTGATTACTCCCAAAAACAGCTTTTTTAAATAATCTTTAAAAAAAAAAATATTTACATGCAATTAAAAATAATGCCTTATTCTCTGCATTTGGCATCAAACCGTGAAGAGGCATGCGCACAACATTGGATAAGCCCATAAGAACGCCATAAAGGTGTTTACGTGCAACGTAAAATCGGTGTAATGGTCAAAAATCTATCTGTGTCGATCGGTTTATTCTTACGACATTCATGCTATGAACGTACCTCTTTTCTTTTTTTCTGAATGTGTGCACACATAAGCATGCAGGTTCACAATAAAAAATCTCTTTCTTTTCTTGCCTTTTCTCTTTTCAACTCCTAGAAAGACCTGAAGATCCTCAAAGATGTACACTGAGTTTTTGTTGTGGATGCTCTAGCCTACTGTCATCCCTTGTCTTCTAAAGAGGAAGACATTATAAAACCAGAGTAGATCAGTGAACAGTTTGATGCAGTCTCTCATAGCAAGGTGCAAAATACTAGAGGAACAAATGAGCTGTTCTAAACAACAAATGAGTGTTGTGCTCTTTTTTTAATCTGCAGGGTGCATCAGTGCAGAGAATGCTCTCAGACTTTATCACTGAACCTGTTTGTCCAAGGGCTAAATGTGAATAATTTACCGTTCAGTTATACAACATCAGATATTTCTATGTATAGGTCCTCATTTTCTTGTTTAAGCTCTAAATGTGTCTGTTTCCCCACTTTTAAAGATATATCTCAAGATGTTTGGCTATCAAAACACAGTAGGTGAAGACCTGTGGATGCATCTTAAAACTGTATGATACATCAAATATAAAAAACACTCTGTTCTCATAATAAATCAAAATAATGACTGAACAAATATTAAAATATTTTATCAAAGAGTAATTAAATCTCATCACTCAAGCCTGAATCACTTAAGTTAGGCAATGCTGTCATCTAGTGGTGGAGTGTCAGCTCATTGAACGTCATCACTCTCATTTGACCCCATCAGGCAGTTGACATGACTGGAACAGCTCTTCCCTTAAGTTTCAAAAGAAATCATGGACCATTGGGTTCTTCAAATGGGCTTCCCAGTAATCATGGTCAACACCTCAACAGGCCAGGTCTGCAGAAGCACTTCAGCACTTTCTGGATCCTGACTCCATAGTGGAGTGACTGTCTACATTCAAGTAGGGCTGCAAGTACGAATCGGTATAATCGATAATTATCGATAATGGAAATAATCGACAACTCATTTATTAATCGATTAGTTGGATATATGCGATGAGCATGGAGAAGCTCCATTGTGACATCACTTTACAGCCCAGTGAATTTTGTTTTTGCATGATGAGACTCGTTTCATCAGTTATGTATGTAATCTCGGTTCCCTGAGATGAAGGTAACAAGACATTACGTTTTGCTAATGCATATGGGGAGTGTCCTTCCACACAACCTAGTTGAAACCTCTCTAAAATAACACCAATATTTTAATATTGGCTATGGTGTTTGAGACCCGTCCTTAGGCGTTCCTCAGATTTTTATGACAGTGGGACAAAGAGCGCATTGCTCGCACCTCAAAGAGGTTTATTTTGTATTCCTTGCAATTCTTTTATTTGTTTCACCTTCCTATATTTTTCTTCCTTTGCGCACTAGTTTATGCTCCCTTCATGTTACCATCTCGTGTTTCAATAATGGCATAGGGAAAGCTGGCGCAATTACCCACTGCACAACATTAAAAAAGAAAATCTTTAACAAACAGTGTAAAAAAAATTGCAATTGTTACTTTAAGAAGTTATGTCTACATGATCTAACCAGTAAAATGAGTTCAGTTGGTATCATCTAATGTAGTGAGATTGATTCAGTGATGTTTAATAATATTTTTTTAAGAAAACAAGTCAATTTAGTGTTGCACATGAATTGCATTTTATTTAGTTTAACACATATTTTCAGTGTAGGTCCTCACTTTTGATGAATGTTATCATGTCATATTTATCCTATTTTCGCTTATTCACTTTGCCTTATTCTCTAACATTACTTGCTACACACAGTAGTTCCATACTGATCTTATTTTTTGTTGTTATTTCATACAAGTTCTCATTGTGTAATGATAATTCAACAGAGCTTTATTTCCAATAATGAAGACACTTAAACAGGGAATGGTCAAACACCAGCAGTATCCACTGTTAATCAGAGGGGTAGTCACAAACAGGCAAGAGGACAGGGCAGGTAGCAAACAATCAGATTGGAAGTCCAGTTAAACAGAAGTAATAGAAGGCTGGCAGCAAAGAATCAAACAGAGGCTTTAACAGGCATTTATCAGACACATGCAAGAAAACAACAACAGTGTACACACTCAGAAATGTTGGCTGGCAAAACAAGACTTCACAGTAATAGCAACTGAGAGTGAGTCTTAAATAGCTGTGTAGATGAGGAACAGGTGAGCAGGTAATTAGTGACAGGTATGGGGATTATGGGAAATGGAGTCCAGAGAGTAAAAGACAATACCAGTGTGATAGTAGACCTCTTTTGGTGAGTAGGGGGAACAACAGAGGCATGATTCATGACACAATCTTTTTGGATGCTTGTAACTTACATTAAAGGAGAGACACATCTCCTAAAAACACTGCCACATTTATGCTAGACAACATCATTGAAGGATGCTATAATTTAGAGACAAGGAGCTATATTCCAAGAGGGAAAACTACAGATGAAGATGATGTAATTGATCCAGATGACATCAGTTTGATGAGTGGTCGAGTTAATGCTAATCTTGTTAGATTGTCAAAACATCTAAAACCTGAAAATCAAACAGAAATTTAGTTTAGGTATTGCACGAATACATCTGATAGGTATTTATTTAACAGATGCATGCAATTTGACATTGTGCATATTCATGACCACAAATGAAATAACAAAAGTTAGAAGTTAAATGTTGTTGCTACACAGGAAATAACTCTAAAATTACATTTTTTTTCAAGCTACATTTTGCAAATTGAACCCACAAAAGGAGCAATGTGCTTAGTGAATCTTGGGATCATGTATCTCCATTATCCTAACAGGTCCTGTGGTTCATCATTTGTGGGGTTTCTGTGAAATGTTGGACAATTACAGACCAGGACAATTGGTAACCAAGAGTGCCTTAAGATGCTCCACTACAAAAGTTTTTTATCAGCATGTTTACAAATCAGAGTCATTTCAGATACAACACAGAAGTGATGAAACCCTATCTGGAGCTATCCATGTGGCAGCATGAGGTGCTTTACTACCCAGCCTACATTTTAAATATTGATGAGCCATATATTAAATATTTTATGAAACCAGAGTAGAGATTTTATCCTTGTTATTGTCTGAAATAAGACAACACAAAAATCTATCCCCTTTCAGTTTGCTTTGGAAAAATATGTATATTCTATTACGTGCAATTGTCTTTGGTTTCTGCATGTTTTCTTCCACAGTAAAACTCAAAATCAGATTTATTCAGAAAGCAAACACTGATTCTGGAGGGTCTCCAGGAGGGTCTAGGTTTTTACCCTCGTCACATCAACCTGACCCTGTTCAGGGATGGGTAGTCTGTACTGATCATGAGATCACTGGAGGAGATCTGCTGCCCAATGGTGACAGGACGTACCAGATGAGGAAGAGTACTCCTGCTCTACACACCTCAGTTTGGACAACAAACTGAGCAAAAAAAACAAAACAACAACAATAACAATAACAATCATTTTGTGACCTTTTTAACATCCTTGATGTTTCAGAATGTGATCCAGGTGTACCATTTAATTCCATGATTCCCTCAGTGCTGAAGTGTTTGGCTTTAGTGTCAGTGTTGGGAAGGGGCCCTTTCACAAACATTAGCGTACTGTTCATACAGTAATAACATGATCCCTTAAGAGTTCTCACATCAAAAGTTCTGTCCTTCAGTGTGAGTAGGGCACAGGGACCATCACTTAGAATTTGCCCTTGAATGTAAATTTCTCTGTTGGAATCGATTGAGGGGTGATGATGTTAACCATCAGTGCCCCTGCTGGCCAAATGTGTGCCAAATAGACATTTGTTGTTGCAGCTCTCTCTCTCTCTCTCTCTCTCTCTCTCTCTCTCTCTCTCTCTCTCTCTCTCTCTCTCTCTCTCTCTCTCTCTCTCTCTCTCTCTCTCTCTCTCTCTCTCTCTCTCTCTCTCTCACTCACTCACTGAGTGCGTGAGCGGTGTAGTGCGGTGAGTGAAGTTGTTTTCTGTGTCTAAATACCTTTGTATTTTCCGCTTTTTTTTTCTTTTTTCGGTTTGTTTGTGTTTAGTTAGTGGTAGTTTTTGGTGTGGTTTGGGCCGCGTGCTACCGGTCTTTACCGGGAGAAGCATGACGACCCCGGCTTCACAGGGTTTGTCTGCACTCACGCGACGCCATGCAGTGAAAGTGGCGTTTGCGGCGAGTGTAGAAGAGATTTGTTTAGCGGTTGGCGAAGTTGTAGGACATGGATGTATTCTATCCGCATCGAGGATGAATAACGCTACTGTGTTTTTTTTTAGTAACATTGAAAAGGTAAATGAAGTAGTTGAGCGTGGGATTGTGATTGGTGGCGAGTTTGTTCCTGTGCTTCCCCTCTCACTACCTTCTAAGAGGGTCACCTTGTCTAACGTTCCCCCCTTTCTCAGTGACGAAATAATAACTGAAGCTTTATCACGCTATGGTAAATTGGTATCCCCAATAAAAAAAATCCCGATTAGCACGGGTTCTCCCCTCTTGAAACATATTGTGTCTTTTAGGAGGTTTGCATACATGATAATTCAGGATGATGAGGAATTGGATCTTGCACTTAGCTTCAGGGCTGATGATTTTGATTACATAATTTTTGTAACAACTGCTAAAACAAAGTGCTTTGGTTGTGGAAAAGCAGGGCATCTGATTCGTAATTGCCCAGAAAAGAAAGCCATTGAGAAAGGGGACATGATTTCCAATCCAAGCACGAGTAGAGAAGCTGGTATAGTTTCACTGAGCTCAGAGGTGCAGGGTGACCATCACAGTGGGACTAAAGTGGTTAATTGCAAGGAGATATCTACAATAAAATCTGTTGGTTTGACAGGTGTAGATTTAGAAAAGAAAGATAAAGTTGATATGGTATCTGATGTAAAACACTCAAAACTCCCTGAAAAGGAAAGAGAAGGTGCTACTACTGGAATTGTTGTAACACAGGCTGTGCAGGAAAAGAGTGGAATTGATTTGGTGGAATTAGAGATGGAGACAGGAACAGAAATGTTCAAAACACCTCAAAAAAGAAAAATGTGTGATAAGTCTCAAAATAAAAAAACTGTGAAGAAAGCTGACTTAGATGGGAGTGATAATAATGAAACCGAAAGTGAAAGTGAATCATCAGATTCCAGTGTGGCGTTGTCTTTGAGTGACTTCTCTGTTCGTAACTATGATGCTGAAGAGATAAAGTTATTCCTTAAGTCAACGAAGAACAAGAGAGGGGTGTGTGTTCAAGAGTATTTCCCTAATGTAACACAGTTCCTTGAGAAAACAAGGAATTTAATGGCTGAAGGATGCTTTACCAATAAGGAAGTTTATCGTTTAAAAAAATTAGTGAGGAATGTAGAGAAACTTAAGAATGGTGTTGAATAAGTTGAGCTCATTTTCCACATTAATGAGTGTGGGTTTTTTTTGGCTGTTTTTTCTCCTCTTTATCATGAGTGAAGTTCGTCTAGCAACCCTGAATGTAAATGGTGCTAGAGACATTAAGAAAAGAGGAATGATAAATGAATTAATGAAACAGAAGAATCTTGATATTTTTTTGTTACAAGAAACACATAGTGACGGGGGGAATGCAGCAGATTGGGAAGGAGAATTTGAGGGGCTAACTGTTCTAAGCCATAACACTTCAATAAGTGCAGGAGTTGGAGTTTTATTTTCTAAGAGTTTTAGTCCAATTTCTTACGTTGTTGATGAAATTGTGAAAGGAAGATTACTAAAAATTAGAGCTGTCTATGAAAGCTATATTTTGGTTTTTAATCTGTATTTATGCTCCAACACGTCCTGTGGAAAGATTGTTTTTCTTAGATTTATTGTGTACTACTTTACAAAATTGCTCAGAAGAGGAATATTTGTTTTTGGGGGGAGATTTTAATTGCACAGAGAATATGATTGATAGAAACCACGTTGAACCCCATTTGTCTTCTCAGAAACGTCTCATTCATTTCATAAAAAAGTTTGAATTATGTGACATTTGGAGACAATTAAATGGAAATACGAGGCAGTATACATGGGCTTGTATGAGGGAAAACAGGGTATCCCTTGCCAGATTAGATAGATTGTATGGTTTTACACATCATCTTAATATTGTTAAAAGTTGCTCTATAATCCCAATAGGTTTTTCTGATCATAGTATGGTACAATGTAATTTTATTTTAAATTCAATTAAATATAGCAGTGCCTATTGGCATTTCAATATTTCTTTATTGAGTGATAGTTTTTTTAGAGACTCTTAAGTATTTTTGGCAGAATTATAGAAAATCAAAGACTAATTTTAGTTCAGTACAGCAGTGGTGGGACATTGGTAAAGTTAAAATTAGACAGTTTTGTCAGCAATATACTCGCAATGTCACTATAGAGTTTAAAAAATCTTTGGACACTTTGGAGAAAGATTTAAGTGAGTGTCAAAGAATAGCTGAATTAACTGGGACAAATAATCATTTTGAACTATTTTTCAAAAAGAAAGCTCAGTTAGCGGATCTGCTAGAATACAGCACACAGGCGCATTGGTCAGATCAAGATTCCAAAATCTAAATCATATGGATGCACTGTCAAAGTTTTTTTTCTGTTTAGAGAAAAAAAATTGGCAGAAGAGATTGATTAAAGCCTTGCGGTCGGAAGAGGGTCAGGTTTTGCTGAACCCCAGTGATATTCGGAAGAGAGCAGTTGGTTTTTACAAAAATCTGTATAGAAGTGAGTATGTATTGGAGGGTGATGAGGACAATGTTTTTTTGAACTCCCTACCAAAGATGTCAGAAGAAGGTAATGTGGCTCTTTCAGGCGGGCTAAGCCTGGGAGAGTTATATAAGGCCCTTCATGACATGGAATCGGGAAAAGCTCCTGGAATTGACGGCCTCCCAATTGACTTTTACAAGTCTTTCTGGGTAGAGTTGGGAGCGGACTTGTTACAAGTGCTGAGCGATAGTCTGTCAAAAGGTATGTTGCCGTTGAGCTGCAGGAGGGCAGTGATAATGCTAATACCAAAGAAAGGAGATTTGACAGACATAAAGAATTGGCGCCCTGTATCACTTCTTTGTTGTGATTACAAACTGCTCTCTAAGGTTTTGGCAAACAGATTGGCTGAAGTAATAAGGCAAGTAATACACCCAGACCAGTCCTACTGTATTCCTCGGAGATCCATTGTTGACAACATCTCTTTAGTTCGGGATGATTTAGAGGTGTCAAAATTGCTTGATTTAAACTTTGGATTGATTTCACTGGACCAGGAGAAAGCTTTTGATAGGGTTGAGCACCCCTATTTGTGGAAAACTAGCAGCATTTGGTTTTAAAAAGGATTTTATTATGATGGTCCAGGTACTCTATAGTGATATTGAAAGTTTATTGAAAATTATTGGCGGTTTATGTGCTCCATTTCAGGTTGAAAGAGGTGTAAGACAAGGGTGCTCTCTATCTGGAATGTTGTACGCCTTGGCCATTGAGCCTTTATTACAAAAAATAAGGGAAAGAATTTATGGATTACATTTGCCTAACTGTACAAAAAATATATGTTTATCTGCTTATGCTGATGATGTAGTGGTGTTTGTAAGTGGACAAAAAGATGTGCAAATTTTATTTAATTTAATTAATGATTTTACTCCTGTATCTTCAGCAAAAGTGAATTGGAAGAAATGTGAAACACTTTTGGTGGGTAAATGGAAAAATGGCAAACCAAAAATTCCTGAAGGTTTAATCTGGGGGAAAGGTGGTTTAAAATATTTGGGAGTTTTTTTAGGTGATGACACGACTCAACAAAAGAATTGGGAAGGAGTTGTTGAAAAAATTAAAGGTCGTTTGGAGAAATGGAAGTGGCTGCTCCCTAAAATGTCTTATAGAGGACGGACTCTTGTTATTAACAACCTGGTCGCAGCTTCACTGTGGCATAAGTTGGCGTGTATTGATCCTCCTCCTCAACTACTGATGAAAATACAAGCGATTCTTGTAGACTTTTTTTGGGATAAACTACACTGGATTCGACAGAGTGTTCTTTATCTACCGAAAGAAGAAGGAGGACAAGGACTGATTCATTTACAGAGTAGAACTGCCGCTTTCCGTCTGCAGTTTCTGCAGAGACTTTCAGACGGTGCATCGGACGTCAGCTGGAGGGCAATGGCCCATATTGTTTTGCAAAACTTTGGAGGTTTCGGACTAAACAAACATCTGTGGCTACTAAACCCTTTAAAAATGGACTTGTCTGTTTTTCCACCTTTCTATGAGAGTCTTTTTAAAGTTTGGAGTCTGTTTTATATTCAGAAATCCGAAAACCCGTACTCACTTTACTGGCTTCTGGAGGAACCTTTAAATCTTGGTGCCCGGTTGGATGTAAATGATAATAACAGTTTTTTTAATTGTGGTGTTAAGCTTAAAGAATCAAAAGTGTTTGTTTTAAGACAATTGCTGGACATAGCTGGAGAGAAATTAGACAATACTGTAAAAGTAGCTGAATTTTTAGGCACTAGATCTATTCGATTAGTTGCTCTTTTTTTAGCTAAGTTAAAGTCTACCCTCAAAACAGAGGAGAGGCTAATGTTAAAAGATTATTTTTCTGGAGTATCTTTTCCTGATGAAAACTATTTTTTTCCCTTGTTTGATGATTTCACCAAAGTTGGATGGTTTTAAAGGTTTTCCATTTAAAACTTGGGACTCACAATGGTTGGATTTATTATCTACTAAAGGAAAGATATTGTATGGAGCCTGTGTAATGGGTTTTAATATGAATCATCTGGCAAGAAAATCTGATACACCGTGGAGGATTTTTTTTGGCTTAAGAGGACAGTGTAAAACCTGAATGGAGAATTCTATATAAACCGCCATTATCAAAAAAGGTTGGAGATTTGCAGTGGAGAATTCTTCATGGTATTTTAGCTGTTAATTCTTTTGTTTCTGTTTTAAATGTGGAAGTTAATGATGCTTGTCCTTTTTGTTTACAAAAAGAAACAATTTTTCATGCTTTTGTACAATGTGTTAGACTGTTATCTTTGTTTGAGTTTTTAAAAAAATGTTTTTGTGGTTTTAATGAATCGTTAATGAAAAAAAATGGCTATATATATTAGTAGAAGGGATAAACTTGAACAGAAACCTGGTCAAAACATCATTGAGACTTTTTTAACATTGGTGAAGTCAAGAGTACTGATTGATTACAAATTTTATAAAACTATGAACGATTTGTTTACTTTTGAGAAGATTTGGTGTTGTAAGGGAGTTTTTTGTACCATTTTTGAAGATGATTAAATTTTTTTCCCATAATTTTGTTTTCTGTTGTTAATTTGTGTGTATTAAGATGATTGTGAAATAAAGTTATTTTTTCAAATTCAAAAATTCTCTCTCTCTCTCTCTCTCTCTCTCTCACTCACTCACTCACTCACTCACTCACTCACTCACTCACTCACACATTACTTTTCAGCAACACCACACTAACACGCCGATACACACAGACAGCTTCATGCGTCTTTCTCTCTCGTATGCCGCTGTCTCCTCAAATACTCCAGCTATCCCTCACTGGAATGCAAGACTGGTGTGGCACACAGGTGGAACTTATTCACCACTTATCTTCTAGCTAGCTCTGCCCCCACCCTGCTCACCACAGTGTCCTTATTGGTTAATAATGTTGAATGTTGAGTTGTTACACACTGAATGTTCTTATCCTGTCTCCTGCTCTCATTGATGTTCCTCTTTATCTTGTATTCCTTTCTTATTTCCCCCCTCTTAAACACTATAGAGACACTATTTTGTGATCACAGGTGAATTTGTTTTTCCAACAGTTTCACAAATTCACTTTGGATGAATGCTATCACTAAAATGTTCCCTCTTTTTTTTTTAAACAATCTCTTGTCTTTAATTAGACACATTACATATCACACACAATAGTTTGAGTACTAATGATTATATTTTCCACTGTTCTCACAGATTCTCACTTTTTGTGGATGTTTGCAACGTACATTGAAGGAGAGATGCCATTTTCTGATTTTAGTGTCACATTTATGTTGGATGACATCACTGTAGGACACTACAATTCAGAAATTTTGAGATATGTTCCGAGAGGAAATACTACAAATGAAGATGATGCTATTGATGTACATCACATGGGCATAATAAGTGATCATATGCATACTCACCTTGTAAGAATATCGATAAATTGCAAACCTGACAACCAAACAGAGAGTAAGCTGAAATGTGTCATTTCTGCTCTAGGGATGGGTGGATCGATCCTAAAGTATCGATTCTTCTGATACTGAAGTTAGAGTCTGTTTATACATTTAACATACTTCTGTTCTGTCCTAACAGGTCGCATAGTTCATCAGGTGATGAATCATTGTGAACTGGGGGATGATGACAAGCCTGTACAAGTACTCTCTGAGAGTGCTTTTAGAGGCTCTACTTCAGATGAAAAGAATGTTTCTGGCAACATTTTGACATATAATGGCACAGAGCATGAAATAAAACCATATATGCTCTCCATGTGGTGTCATGAAACCTTATACTACCCAGACTGCATAACAGTACTCAAGACTTACCATAGAATCAGAAATATGCAGATAAAGAGGAAAGGTAAGTTTCCTAAATGTTTGTAACAATGCAGCATACAGTATATACACAAAAGCTAAATTATGAAATGGCCACCTTTTAAATTGCTAGCTTTATTAATGTTTCTAATTGCTGTCTTGTGTTTTCCCCCACTGATGCTCAGAGTAGTGTGCCATAGTAACACCTGAAATCAGACTGATTCAGAAAGCAAGCACAGATTCTGGCGGGTCATGGGTGAATTGTTTGGCAACAGGACTTTGCCTTCGTCACATCAACCTGACCCTGTTTAGAGATGGACAGCCTGTATCTGATCATGAGATCACTGGAGGAGATCTGCTGCCCAATGTTGACGGGACGTACCAGATGAGGAAGAGTCTGGAGATCAGTGCAGAGGAACAGAGAGAGAGAACACAGTCTGAACATCAAACTAAATATCAGTTTGGGTAATTAAGCTAAAATTACAAAAATACCAAGAACTGTGTTTTAATCTGTTGAAGAGCTTTTTTTTTTTTTTTTTTTAACATGTTTGATGTTTCAGAATTTTATCCAGGTGACCCATTTCAACCAGTGATTCCCCCATTGCTGACAGATTCGGCATTAGTGTTGGTGTTTGGGATTGGAGCTAACATATTTAAATACAGATGTACAGGTAGGACAAAAACAGTTTACAAATCTGTTTTGAGATTTGTAGAAATGTGTTAGCTAATAATCTGAACTGGAGCTGCTATAATTACATGGAAAAAGTGGTGAGCAGGTAGGACAAAAACTGAAAAAATAAAAATAAATGGTCCAACAAGCCTAGAATAAATATTGAATAGAAATGCATTCTGAAGCTTTCTAAACTCCTGTGGTATTGTAGATTCCAATAAATGAATTATCCCATGGCTTCTTGAAAGTACTTTTAATTTAAATGAGATTTCCCCCCTTTTCTTTTATTGTCAAAGAGTTAAAAAGGATTAACCTTTTTTATTTTCATTTTTTATGCATATTCTACACACTCATTTTAAAAGTTTGATGTTAATTGCACAATTTACAAAGATGCACAAATTATAAAGTTGATGTTAATTCTATAATATTAATTGTTTTGGAGAATCAATGAATAAGTGGAATCAAAATGTTCCAATTAATTGTAACCCTGACAAATGACCAATACTAGAAACTATTATGTTTCTTATGATAAACAGGACAGTTCTGTTATGCAGTATATGAGGTAAAAAAAAAAATTGGTGTGCCTTATTCTTAACATTTCTATATAAATCATTCATAAAACCATTCCTGTCTAAACTGATGCATTAACTTGGTGTAAGAATGGATTTGAAAAATGCAATTGCAAAATTCTATTTTGTTTAAATAGTTAATTCTGTAAAAGTCTTGCTAAAAAAAGCAATATAAGAATGCATTTAATTGTGAATCAATGTAATCGAAAATAAACATACCCCAGGTGCTTTATCTGGAAAATAAGATGTGCTGAACTTTCAGACCTTATTACATAACTCACATTCTAAATGTAGCAAGAGAACTTGTTTCCACCAGCCATGAACATGTTTTCACCAGCTTAAGAAGAAATATTTAATAATAGTTGTACAATAATGTGTTCTTGTATGTACTTTTAGTCCAGACATCTGTTTCAAACCTCCTATGGTTTTTGGTAATTTTTGACCAGAATCAGCTTAGCTGATTTAGTAACTGAAGAAACCTTTATCAGAGTGGTACAAGACGTGGTGACTTTTCCTCCACTTGCCATCTCAACTTAAAAAAAAAAAAAAAAAATTGTGCATGATTTGACAAGTCTATGTGGCCGTAAAAAATGGACACCTTTTTATTCTCGGTTAAAATTTACTGACAAATGAAAATTTATGGGAAAGACACACACACACACACACACACACACACACACACACACACACACACACACACACACACACACACACACACAGACACAGAACAAAGATCATACTTATTCTTAGGCTGAATGAAAGGAAGCAAACCTTTTACACTGTGGGAAAGTTTACGCTTAGATGCCTCACCTTCAGACAAACCACTGCATCTTTCTGTAATAGAAACCAAGAATTTTCCCACAGCTCTAATTTACAAATGTGGCCTCATCGAGCCTTGATCACAGTTTATTCTGTAGCAGCACCATGGTGAAACGCTTTATGGTTCAGGAGACCCCACTGCCATCTACTGGCTATTATTGTCATGACATGATTTTCAAATCATGTTATTTATATTTTGTTCACCAGATGGCAGCAATCTCCCTTCAATATATGTCACATTCTCATATTTTCTTTATGTTTCAACTTCTAGAAGTATGGGGGTTTTAATTTACTAAAGTGTCATAAATTAGCTTATTTGCATGTGTAAATTAGTGGTAAAATTGAGGAATTTACATATAAATAAGTTCAAAATAGCATAAAATCCCAAAAGAATTGCATAATTCTATTGTTATTAATTTAGGGAATAAGAAATTGTATCAAATAAAAATGTCCAGGAGGACCAAATGTAGAGCTCATTTATGAATCCCATCAATTTACCACAAGATGGTCTTTTGTCACCACTTGCTGTCTCAAATCTTTACCACAGAAATAAATGAAAATGTACAAATCTGTCTGCTCTTACAGGTTTGGAACACCACAAACACAAGTGGAGTGATACAATCAGTAAAGTGCTGATGGTGTGAGCTATCAACACACTTGGAACACCTTTTGTCCAATCAGATTCTAGGACCAGAACAAAGTGTTGTGTAATTAATAATAAACACAATAAATTGATTATTCTAGTGTCTTTCTAGGGGGCCTTAAAAACGTATTTATTTTCCCTAGCTTTTAATTAATTGCATTATAAATTGTACTATGTCAATTTCTCTGATCCTGTCTGTGTCGGTTTTAAAAGCTGTATGCATGTGATTTTTTTTTTTGTACTTTTTTTTTAACCATGTACCGCACTTTAGTACCCAGTGCGGTTTAAGAAAGTGCTCTATAAATTATGTGTCCCTTAAGCCATAGTAAATGCTGCTGCAAACATTAAATCCATAACTAATTGTCTTTGGATTTTATTTGCCCAAATGTGTAATGTGACAGGGTTGAGACATGCAATATTGACATTTTTTACAAAGTGCTCTTGTGCTGGGGTTGGCAGGATTATGGTCCTTCTGAATTTTCATTTAGAACTACATTTTCATTTATTGTCAATGATACTGCCATATCTTAAATCAAATAGGTGCTGCTTTGATTGTACATAGTATTGCCATATTTATTAGTACAAATCTTTAAATACATTTTCTGATAATTTTTCCTTTCGCGCAGGACAAAATCTAATTCTGTTTGGTTTGTTCAGACTATAAAATTCAATAATAATTTAAATAATAGTTTAATAGTTTTAATTTATTACAGGTTCTCACTTTTATGGTGAATGATCTTTTTCTGTCATATACAGTAATTTTATTTTTAATTTTGAAAATATTTTTTTTGTTTCTCACACTTTGTGGATGATTGTTACTTACATTAAAGGAGAGACACCGTTTCCTGAATTTAGTGCATCATGTAAGTTAGATGACACCACAGTGGCACTGCAGTTCACAAACAATGTGATACATTCAAAGAGAGAATACAAATCAAGGTGAGCTGGTTTATTATTGCTGAGGACCGGGCTGAAACTGTGTTTGACATCCGTTACCAAGGTAAAAGTTGTGGCCTATTTTTAGTGTATGTGTGTGTGTGTGTGTGTGAGTGTGTAAGGTGTAAATGTTGCTTACCAAAAGCATTATTTAAAATTTTTTTTATTTAAAGCTAACCATTAACAACTGTAAAAGCTAACCATTAACAACTGTAAAGCTCAGTGAACACCCTTTCAGTAACTCACACAGGAGTTGATCTTATCATCCATATACAGTTACATTAAAGGTCGGCAATATGGACAAAATTCTTCAGATTCTTCTGCTTTCACTTCCAACAGTTGCTCCAAATGGTAAGTTTTCAAGCATAATCTTTAAAAATCAATGCTGCCAACTTTCATTAAATTTGCTTGCACTTAGAATCTGCATTCTGCATCTCCTATGGAAATATCAACAAACGTAGTACTAGAGTGTTAGAAAATATGAACAGTAATGAAAGTGTCAAACGAAATAGAAAAATAAATGGAAGATCACAGAATTAATTATATTAATCGCAATTTGAACTAACACGCAAGAAATATCTGCTAACTAAACAGAACAGTCACGCACCTCAGGTAGCTTATTAGTTGCAAGACTGTAAGGGAAAAACAAACACAATATATACTTATATATATATATATATATATATATGTATACACAAAGCAAAAGTAATGTTTGGTAGTCTAAAATGTATTTTTCCTATTGACACACTTGAGCTGAAGATATAAAAAACCATCTTAAGACAACTTTTTTGTTTGTTTTTTCTGAAACATATTAAGTGCCTAAATATATGCACAGTACTGTATATTTATATATATTTGTAGGACTTTTAAGCATGGGAAGTAGAAAATGTAAAGATGTTTTTAAAATAAAATGATTGCCTGAATCGTCTGTTTTTATGTATGCATATGATTTGTCACTCAAAAGCTTTGACGAAATAAAGATTCAAATTTATGAAACACCAATACATAGGCCCTATATAACCTCCAGATTGCCTTGTGCCATAGAAACTGCTGATTCTATGAAGGATAATAAAACTTTTGGAGCAATCAAAACTCACCTGGAGGATTTAATATAAAAGCTTCTTTTAGAAGTCCAACCATAAATTCTTACTGTAGTAGATAAGTTGCAGTGCTATCATGGCAATTATTGAAAGCGTTGGATCCTTGAGTTGTGGTTGTGTGTTTTCTTTATCCATGTCTCCAGTTGACTTTCTCACAATGTTAATTGCTTGTTATTCCCGCTGTCACTTTCATTTTTCTGCTGAGGCCACCTTCCAAGATTAATAAATTTTTCATACACTTACTGAGTATTTTATTAGGAAAACTATGGTGTGATGTGGTGAAGCTCCTGACCTGTATCTGCATGATTTTATGCATTGGACTGCTGCCACAGGATTGACTGTTTAGATAATCACATTAATACGTGTACAGGTGTTCCTAATAAAGTGCTCAGTGTGTGAATATATAAATGCAAAATGTATAAATGTAAATAAACACACTTTGAGAACCGCTGTTTTAAAGCATCTGGGGTCGAAACAACAGGAATGAATAAGTAGAGATTTTTTGGTCATGGATTAATAGTTAATGGATCACCATTTTCAAGATTTGAACCTGCAAACTTTTAATTATCTTTAGCCTTGAGTCTACACCAATCTTAGTGTGTCTTCACTGCCTGCTGTAACATACAACTACACCACCACTACACAACATTATTTTTCTTGTTTCAAATGACCTGTTATTTTTTTCAGGTTCTCATTCTTTGTGGGTGCTTGCAACTTACATTAAAGGACAAACACCATTTCCTGAATTCAGTTATGTTTCGATGTTGGATGATGTCAGAGTTCTGTATTATAATGGTGAGACGAAGACTCTCATTCCAAGAGGAAATACAACCACTGAAGACACGGTGTTTGATTCAAATCAACTTATCACCATTAGTGACTATATACAAGCATCTTTTATAAACAAATGGGCAGTAGCAACAAACAACTTAAATAAAACTGATGGTTAGTATTGTGCAAGATTGCAGTCATTGCATTTAATTACTTGGCAGCAGAAGTATGAATTTTGTTTTGTAGTTGTGAAAATAACATTAATGTGATGTTTTTCAGTAAATACATACAGAGAATATTTTCAATCAGCATTTTACCTTAGGTATTTTACTTTGTGTTAAAGGTGTTCTTGCCTTTCAAAGACTGGTTTTATGTGAGCTGAGGGACAGCGGTGAACCGGGACAAATGATCACACGGGATGCTTTCAGAGGCTCCACCACAGATGAGTTGCGATATTTTGACAAGAAGTTTACATACCATGGCACCTTAAATGTCACAGCACAAGTGCTGAAAATCCATCTTGACTTCTCCATGTGGCGTCATGAAAATTTATACCAACCATTTTGCATTAAAACTCTCAAAGGTTACCTTGAAAAGAGGAAAAATCAAGTAAATAGAAAAGGTAAGATAACTGACCAAACCAAAAAAGTCAGAAAAAAAATTAACTCAGGGAATTACAAGCTAAAAAAACAATTGCAAGTGGGGTGGCCAATGGGGCGGCCACCCCTGGCCAACCGCTAGCTCCTCCACTGGACTGGACTTGGAGCTAAATATGATTTTTTATTTCGGTTCATTCTGGTCAGACTCTGTATTTTTCATGCCGGTACCGGCTTTCTGCTGCCTTCCAATTGGTAAACAGTTAGAACTAAGGCACAAAAAAACAAACGGTTGTCCCAGAAACAAACATCCTCTACATTTATTTAAGCCTAAATGTTTCCCTCATCAAGGTACGCATTAAATGTCCTCTATATTTTTTTCAACAGTGAAACCCAGAGTCAGACTCATCCAGAAAGCAAACGCAGATTCTGGCGGGTCATGGGTGAGTTGTTTGGCAACAGGATTTTACCCTCGTCACATCAACCTGACCCTGTTCAGAGATGGACAGCCTGTGTCTGATCATGAGATCACTGGAGGAGATCTGCTGCCCAATGGTGACGGGACGTACCAGATGAGGAAGAATCTGGAGATCAGTGCAGAGGAACAGAGAGAGAAACACAAATACACCTGCTCTACTACACACCTCAGTCTGGACAACAAACTGGACATCAGTTTGGGTAATGAATTCCAAGACTAAAACAGAGAAAACATCAGGCTGAATCTGTGAAAAAATATATCTACTATATGTGACCTTAGTTCATGGTTCATGTTTCAGAGTATGATCATGGAAAACCATTCAAATCAGTGATTCCTTCATTCCTAACGGTTATGGCACTGGTGTTGGTCTTTGGGACTGTGGCTGCTGTATGGAGAAAGCGACATAAATGTAAGACAAGAACTGAAAGAAATTGCTGTTATGAGTTTAGCTGCTTAAAACATATCCAAATGATTGACTAAAAAGTGAAATTGTATTTTTGACTTGAGGGGTCTTTCTTGAGGGCCTCGCATAACTCTGAACTTGAGAAAAGGCCAATGAGAAATTGCCTGACAGAATTTGCATGTCCCGCCCCCAGACATATGGGTATAAAGGGAAGCGGGTGTGTCTGTCAGTCAGATTTGTTGTTCAGGGCCGAGTGGTTGTGCAGCAGCAAGCTGAGTCTCACTACTGTTCCACTCACCTCTACAAGCAGAGCATTGCTGTTGGATCTACGGCGCATTACCAGCGGCTTTCTCCCTCTCGTTATGCTGTGCAGTCCATGCCCCTGGAAAGCCTACACCGCCACTGGTCAGGCTGCCTCCCAAGCCCAGGCACTCAAGAGCTGCACCTGGGTAGTCCCTACCCTGACGTGCTGCAGGACCTTTCTCTCAGAGCCACGAAGGTTACAGCGCAGGCACTTGGGTGGTGATGGCCACCCTCGTGGTCCAGGAATGCCAACTTTGGCTGAACATGTTCGAGATGTGTGATGTTAACAAGGCAACCTTGTTGTGCCTCTGCACCAAAATCCTAGAGTCCCGGTTCCGGGACGTAGTTACGTCACCTCCGGACCTGCGACTGCCCATCCCCGGCAGGCAGTGCACGGTGCAAGGTAAGTGCTTTGAGCCTTTTCTTAGCACCCAAGCCTCGGGACACGCTTTTGCCTCCCAACGCATTGTTACCTGCTCCCCCCCACTGCGAAGCCCTTCCCGGTATGTAAAAAATTATCAGCCATCTAGTGCCACTTGCATGGAGCTTGGATGCATGGCTTTCGCTATCCAACCCATCGTGTTGGTTGGCCAGGACCATCTGACTCGGCTATATGATTCAATTCGCCTGGCTCCCATCTTGGTTCAGCGGTATTTGCTTCACTTCGATGCACTTTATGGGCAGAGATTACAACTCTGCTATTCAAAGACGTGATAGAGCCTGTCCCTCCAGCCGAGATGAAGAAGGGTTTCCACAGCCCTTACTTCATCGTACCAAAAAAGGCAGTGGGTGGCGGACAATCTTGGACTTGCGAGTTCTAACCTACGTTCGGCATCAAGATTGGTTTGCAGCAGTAGACCTGTAGAACGTGTACTTCAACGTCTCCATTTTGCCTCGACACCGAACCTTCCTACGATTTGCATTCAACGGCCAGGCGTATCAGTACAAGGTCCTCCCCTTCAGCCTGTCCCTGTCCCCTGGCATCTTCACGAAGGTCGCAGAGGCAGGACTTGCCCCACTACGGGAAGTGGGTATCCGCGTACTCAACTACGTCGACGACTGGCTCATTCTACCGCACTCCCGAGAGTCACTTTGCGCCCACAGGGACCAGTTTCTCAGGCACCTGAGCCATCTAGGGCTTCAGGTCAACTATGAAAAGAGCAGGCTTGCCTCGGTTCAGAGCATCTTTTTTCTCGGCATGGTGTTAGAATCAGTCTCAATGACAGCGCAATAACGAGGGCGCACAGTCAGTGCTCAAGTGCCTTGTTCTCTTTGAGCCCGGAACAGCGGTCCCTCTAAAACAGTTCCAGAGGCTCCTGGGGCATATGGCATCCTCGGCCGTGGTGATTGCGGCACATACCATGTGTTAATCACCCCTTCCTGCCTTCAGACTTTCAACCTTGGACAGACCTCTGTTTTCTGCAGATTGGAGTCCCCCTACAGCAGGTGTCCAGATGTGTCATGGCCACCACAGATGCCTCTCATCTGGGTTGGGGTGCCATGTTGCAATGGGCACGCAGCCGCTGGCTTCTGGATTTGGGGCCAGTTTGGCATTGCACAGGTAGACCTCTTTGCCTCCCAAGACAATTCCCACTGCCCGCTCTGGTACTCCCTAAAAGAGGCCCCTCTTGGGACAGATGCGCTGGCACACAGCTGGCACCGGGGGCTGTGCAAGTACACATTTCTCCCAGTGAGCCTTCTTGCACTGGTGCTGTGCAAGGTCAGGGAGGATGAGGAAAAAGTCACCTTAGTGGCTCCTTATTGGCCCACTCGGACTTGGTTCTTGGATCTCATGCTCCTCACAATAGCACCCCCCTGACAAATTCCCCTGAGGAAGGACCTTCTTTTCCAGGGATGGGGCACCCTCTGGCATCCACACCTTGACCTCTGGAACCTCCATGTCTGGCCCCTGGACAGGATGCGGAAGATCTGAGTGACCTACCATCTGCGGCCATAGACACGATCAACCAAGCCAGAGCTCCCTCTACCAGGTAGCTTTACACCCTAAAGTGGTGCTTGTTCGCAAATTGGTGTTCTTCCCGGTCTGAAGACCTGCAGAGATGTGCAGTTCGGTCAGTTCTTTCATTCCTGCAAGAGAGGTTGGAGGGGAGACTGTCCCCCTCCACCTCGAAGGTGTATGTAGCCGCTATCGCTGCCCACCACAACGCAGTGGATGGCAAGTCCTTGGGTAAGCATGACTTGATTACCCCGATCGGGCTACGTACCCAAGGTTCCTACGACCCCCTTCAGGGACCAGGCCGTGAACCTGCAAGTGCTGCCCTGGGAGGAGGCAGACCCAGCCTTTTTGTTGCCGTGTCCGGTACGTGCTTTGCGTTTCAATTTGGACCGCACGCAGGGCTTTAGATGGTGGAAAGGGAACGCCGTCTCCAAACAGAGGTTAGCTCACTGGGTCCTTGACGCAATCTCCCTGGCCTACCAGACCCAGGATGTGCCTGCCCCCTTGCTGGTTTGAGCACACTTGACGAGAAATGCGGCATCCTCGTGGGCATTGGCCAATGGCACCTCCCTAGCAGACATCTGCAGAGCAGCGGCTGGGCAACACCCAATACCTTTGTGAGATTCTACAATCTCAGGGTTGAGTTGGTCTGGTCCCGTGTTTTGTCAAGTCCTAGCCGGTAGAACACGGTAATACGGAACAGCCGACCAGGTGTTCCGCTTGCACCTAGCGCCCTTCACCAAAGTGATCCAGTGTGCTCTCTCTACCAGGTTAGCCACTAAGCTCTCGCTTCCTGGATGTTCTTCCTCCCTAGCCTTCTGGCCTGCGAATTCAGCAGAAGAATTTGTGGCCAGACCCACTATGAGCCTCAAGTGCTCTGTTCTGGGGTAGGGCTCCACAGGCCTAGTTACCTCTTCAGGAAACTCCCTGTGATGTATTTTCTGCGGTACGTTCCCCCTGTCGGCGGACCCGCGTCTCCTTTGGGTAGTCCCTCTGACCCCGGTCGATGTGTTTGTAGAGCTCCTCCCTCACCAGGTAGGACCTACCACCATGCCACTTCCACGTGTGGCTTGACAACCCATGTGAATTATTGGCCACATGTTACATGGGCAGGATGTGGTCTCCACAGGGTCTTTTACACCTGAAAGAATAGGAATGGAAAAGATCGCCTTCCCTGACGCATTTCATAGCGTTACGATAGCCCCAGCCACTTTATGCTCTATGACGAGAAACATAGAGAGAGAAAAGGCCTCGGCTGGCTGGCTTGCTCCCATGATAGTCCCCCCTTAGGGGTGATGGGAACCTAAGGTCTGTATATGACACCTTTTTCTGGGGGCGTTGGGGAGGGTTACGTGCTGCCGATACAGTTGCCTCTAGCACGCAGTAGCTTGCTTGCACCTGTGACAGCAGATCATGTAACACGTTTTAGTTCATGGCGTTTTTAAATGTGACTCCTTGTGTCACTACAATCGAAACAATGTCGAGTGAGTGACAGAAGGGGAACGTCATGGTTACTGTTGTAACCTCCCTGATGGAGGGAACGAGACGTTGTGTCCCCCTTGCCATGACACTAGACCTACCACTGTAAACGGCCGTACCTTATTTTCAGCTCCTCAGTGCAAAAACCTGACTGACAGAAGCACGCCCGCTTCCCTTTTTACCTGTATGTCCAGGGGCGGGACATGCAAATTCTGTCTGCCAAATTCTCATTGGCCTATTCTCAAGTTCAGAGGTACGCGAGGCTCTCAAGAAAGATTTTTTGCATTTAGTGAACAAATTCACATTGACTAAACTATAATTGTCCTCAGTTACATTGCTTTAAGACAGTTGATGAGAGATCTCAGAAATCTTACTGCATCATGTTGACTTGATTTTCAATGTTTGCTCAATTCTTTTTTACAGTGTATTTATGAAATAGTACTTCTTTATTTATTTTGATCTTATAGCTTCTTCTAAAAGTGAATACTCCTCTCCATCTAGTGAGTATTATTTTTATTATACATATTACAATTATTTTTAATCTGTATTGCTACTTCCATGTCACAGACTAAGGAGTGAAATATCAAGCTTTATTTTTTAAAGTAACATTCACATGAATTATAATATTTTAGGTTATTTACATTACTGTATAAAGACTATGACTTACAGGAATTTTACAGAATGAAAAAAACTGGATGTTTTTGCATATTCTGTTCATTCATTAAACATTCATTTAAATTTCAGCATCTGAAGAAAGTGTGGACACAGCATCGTAAACTCAAGTTTGCTTTACTTCCACATTTAGATTCACTAGTGCATACTGACAACTTCATCAGCCCGGCAACTATGACTGGCTTATGCTCCATATAAGTAATGTTAAAAGAGGGAACTTTTTATTAATTGCATGTCTTTATTTACCATGACCTTATGCCTATATTCTGCATATTTTTTAATGTATTCAGAACAAGCAACCATGTACATGCTTTTTCACAAGAAAATAAACATAAGAAAATAAACTTTAATAAGACCATAGAGGACAGTAGCTTTTATTATTGATCAAAGACTGATACACAGGGGGTAACTTGTAAAAAAATAAATAAAAAGAGATTACTTTGCATTTTATTGTCATTTGTTTCATTTAATATTTAGTCCTTTCAGATGGAAAACATTTATACATATAAATTATCAATCCAAAGTGCATTTGAACAGCGGTGAAACACTTTCTTATGATTTGTTACTTTCACACGAGGAGACAGAGAAGTACGTTTGGAGCAGAAGAAATATAAATATTTCTTGTGTAAATTGTCAGCTTTACGCAAAGCTAAAATTCTATTTCTAGCTATTTTACATGCACATGTTAATAAGTGCACTGTAAGTCGCTTTGGATAAAAGCGTCTGCCAAATGCATAAATGTAAATGTACAAGTTGTAATTATAACTTCAAGATGCCTTCCATTGCACTTTTCCTATTAGGAAGTTGTAAAATCCGACTTTGAGTTGAACGGAATGCAGCAATTTTTTTCAAAACTTGATCCGACACTGAATTCTCAAGCTGCCTAATTTACACTTAGAAAACTCCTGATGTTGTTATAACAATGGATAAAGCACTTATCAATTTGCTTAAAGTGAAAATCAGTCCTCCTTTCCTGTTTAAAAAATGACCCATCAAACAGTCATGCAGAACATCTCGTGTTTTTAATTCCATAAGGATCTCTTTCTCAATGGCGATACCAGCAGTGACGCCAGCCGAATGGTCAGACAGCTTGTCCTTACGCTTCACTCTTGAATTACGTGCATCACTTAAAGCGTGATTGTGTCACTCGATTCCAGATGGAAGGCCTCGACTGGACATATCTAAAGATCACACCCACCATGAACAATTAAATCAATATGATTGGCTGATGAATCTGATAATTTCATTTGCACTGTTGAGGGATTCTGTGGAAATTCTGAAGGCCAGACGGGGTGGAGCACAAGCTCACATGCTACTAAGCTCGGCTTTGGACATGCAAATTGTGAAACAGTTGTCACGCTTCTCTTGTAAGCATCAAGGAATTCTTTTTCTCTATTTGTTTGTAGATTAATTAGGAGTGGAAAGCAATTAAAAATCAATATGTATTAATTTAAAAAAGTCAACGAGAATGAAAAATATTTATTTATTTGGCATGTCAGGCCAGCTGAGAAGGCTTTGTTGGCCTTGAGAAATTGCCACTGGGTGCTGCTGGAGAATCCACCATTGTTGAGCTGCATTTCAGCACTACAGTTCCCAAGTGTGCATTTTGTTAGTTCCTTTTTCCTCCCCCAGTGAAACCCCGAGTCAGACTCATGCAGAAATCAAGCACAGATTCTGGAGGGTCTCGTGTGAGTTGTCTGGCCACAGGATTTTACCCTTGTCGCATCAATCTGACCTTGTTAAGAGATGTGCAGCCTGTATCTGATCATAAGATCACTGAAGGAGATCTGCTGCCAATGATGACGGGACGGTTGGACAAAAACTAAAAGGAATACTTTAAAACAATATTTATTTAATACAAATGTATTTATAATAACTTGCTTGGATGCCATTCAAAATTCTGGACTTTCAGTGTTGTAGATTCTGATAAATGTGAATATTCCTCTGCTTCTTAAATGTACTTTCTTTAATTTTTTTTATGTTTGTTTATTGTGAGTTCTGATTGACTAAGACATTTTAAGAGTTATTACTCTCCTCGACTCTACTCACTTTACATTTCTGAGCTTGCTTTTCCATTGCAGCTTAGAGCCTCCTCAGCGTGGGTGGGATTATAGGCTGATCGTCATAGTTGCGCCATCTCTACTGCTGTGACATCATCTTAAAAACGAAACAACCGGATCAAAACAATAACACAACTGCTAGCTGTTAGATACTAGCTCATTGTGCTGCATAAAGCAGTTGTTGCATGGTGATTTTACACAAGTGTAACAGTTAAATTGGCCTGGTTGTTTTAGAAGCTTTCCAGTAACTGGTCAACTAAATAAAGTGAAGCTTTCAAGCAGAGTATAAAGTTAACGTAACAAATGTACCATCCTCCATCGTGGCTGAGTTCAGGGCACTCTCCCTCCCATTGCTCACCAGTTTAGATATCGTCCATTTGGTCGAACCACTTCCACTTTTCCTTGATGGTACTGTAGTCACTTTAAAAATTTTTTTACTTTTTCCTACACTGTTGGTAGGTCCGGTGGTAGCTGTGTGCGACCAACAGCTGAGACACTTCCTCAGAGAAGTTTTTGTTTCGCTCATCGCTAATGGGTGGACCGTCGGATACCATGGCTTAGTTTTGCACATAGCCATTTATTTTTTCACAATTCAAAAATCATGTGAACAAATTATACTGCTATTGTCGTTGCTAACTTTAAAACTAGCGAGTTGATGTCGCATGTTGGAAATCCAGTGATGCTGGTAGTGACGATTCTCTCTGACCAATCAGTGATCTGCAGGATTTTGACATCACATTTAGTATCGGCTCGGCTCGCTTGGAACCTCGACAGAGGTGGTACTAAAAAAGTATCATATACCAGGTACTAACCACAGTGGAAAAGAGAGCAAAGTCGAGTTGAGTCGAGGTGTACAGTGCAGTGGAAAAGCCCCAAAAGATGAGGAAGTGCAGTTATAAAATGTCTCTATTTTAATCAAATTCTTCCAATTCAATGTTACCCTGACAAATGGCACGATAGAAACTATGATGTTTCTTATGATAAACAAAACAGTTCCATTATACAGTATTTGTTAAAAAAAACTATTTCATTATTGCTTATTTGATTTTTCTATACTTAATATTTTTGCATTTGTTTATATGTCATTTAGTATATATTTAACAATAAGCACAATAACATATTTTATAAAGTACACATTTGTATTATAGTGTTTTTTTTTATACAATACATTATTATTTTGCAATAGGTGTGGAAGTAGTAGAACTTTACACCTTTGAAACAATGACATATTATCATGTTCTGAATATTATAAAAAAATCTACAGTGTCATGAATCTATTAATTAATGAGGCTCAAATTAGTCTTGTCAAATTTAAAAATACTACCAAAATCATCAGGATCCCAGAAGGAAGTCTAATTACAGCAGAAGGACCAGAGTACAATATTTTGTCTTTAAAACATAGCACTACAGTACGAAAGACCTGTACCGCAATGTAAAAAAAAAAAAAAAAATGCTATTATTTCGAGATTAAAGTCGAAATGTTTCGAGATTAAAGTCGAAGCTTTTCGAGATTAAAGTCGAAATGTTTCGAGAATAAAGTCGTAACATATATTCTGAATATTCTCTTTCCGAAGTATGCTCCAAAAGCTTTCGATTCTTTGATTATGATTGCTTGAACCGTATAAGAAACTCCGGTTAAAAGCAAATTCATCAGTAGCATTTCTTCGAAGAAAGATTTGCATCTGCTCCATAACAACGTTTTCAGGCCCACGATCGGCACGGATTCTTCTAGGACAACCATCTCTATTCTTTACTGTCTCAATGAAATATGTTGCAATGACTTTCGGGTCATTATTGGTGAAATACACTTTCAACCACATCACATTACGTGAGAATCCATCAACACATCCATTAATGCAGAGGCCGTACGGTTTAAGCTTGTCATACGAGTCAACGTGCCACATAAAGTTTGGACCAGGATTGTGGTACCTCCTCCGGCGGAGTCTTCGGTGCTCGTCTATACGCTAACGCCATCTGGGTCGAGAACACTCAATAGTAACCGCACTGTTTCCCTCTTCACCGTAAATCCATTCTGGATACATTTTAAGTGCATCATTCTGTATCCAATCATTTGGCCGGATCCCGTGATTTCCTCAGATATAAAGCTGGCTACCTCCATCCAGTCTGAAAAGTGTTTTCGCCTGTAAAGTCTATTCCGGCGCAGTATGTTTTGTAACGTCCTTAGACAAATGGTAATGCCATGTTGGTAGATTAGCACCTGTAGAATTTCCTTTTGTTGAAAGCCCAGATAAAAGTAAAAAGCTACTATTATTTTTAGATCCATGTCAGAAGCAGTTTGACTTCACTAAGAATATATGTTACGACTTTATTCTCGAAACATTTCGACTTTAATCTCGAAAAGCTTCGACTTTATTCTCGAAACATTTCGACTTTAATCTCGAAAAGCTTCGACTTTAATCTCGAAACATTTTGACTTTAATCTCGAAATAATAGCATTTTCTTTTTTTTTTTTACATTTTTGTTTTTTTTACATTGCGGTACAGGTCTTCCGTACTACAGCACACATTGCACTGGAATTCTTTTCATTATCTTTTCATGATCCTCTTTTTACTTCCAGCAGTTACATCAAGGGGTAGGCTTTAAATGTACCAGGATATGAAACATGTTTTGTGAAATGTAACAAAAATAATTTAGGTCAACCTTAAAATTGGCAGCACAGATAATATTATCATCTTGCTTATACCATAGTTGTTGCCTAATTGCCTTCAAACTGAGTGTAATACCAGGACATTTTCACTATTTGAATCATCATTTTTTATTATTTTATACAATTACAAATTACATAAATCATTTTCTTGAAACAACATACACACAAATGTATCCAGTTCAAGGTTTCAAAACAGTTCACACATACATCTAAAGTTAAGCCATATACTCAAATGCTCATATTATAAAATGACATTGCACGTATATCTGTAGGGTTAGTAATGTACATAGCACAGGAAGTGCATTTTACAAAATTGTTCTCTCAGCTAATATACAATTTAAACACTTATCAGAGAGATACTATTTAAGTCAATTCAATTATTTCATTCTCTTAGCTGCCTTTCTATTGCATATATGAAAGCTGCACTTATCCTCCTCCATCCCAAGCTCCACATTGATTGACAGCTTTGGCTTTAGGTCCCTTAACGTCGGTCTCATTAATCTGTGCTCTGGACTTTCAGATTAGGAATATTGTAAATCTAACTTTAATCTAACTTGTTTTTGTGCCTTGTTCTTGATTTACCACTTTGTTGTCATTTTTAAGTTCTATAAAGTATCTATTTCATCTACAATATGTGAACCCCTTAGAATAACCTGCATTCATAAAATCTGTTTTGATCTTCATCTATGATGAAGTTACAAATATTGAACAAACGCAATATGTTTGAACTAAAAACACACAAATTATTGTATTGTTCTTGTACATAGTGAATACATCAAACAGTGTAGGTTGAAAAAAGTATGTTAACTCCAGGCTAATGACGTCAACAAAAGCTAATAAGAGTCAGGAGTTGGCAAACCTGACATCCAGTTAATTAAATGAGATTGGAGGTGTAGGTTAGAGATACTTTGACTAGCAAACTTCAGTTGTTCAAGTGCTTTTTATAAGAAGTATCTGCTGATGTGGACCATGCCTTGCAAAAAAAGAGATCTCAGAAGACCAACAATCAAGAATTGTTGCTTTGCATAAAACTGTAAATATTTAAAATGTATCTCGAAGAGCAGGGTTGGGAAGGTTACTTTTGAAATGTATTCAACTACAGATTACAGAAACATATTCTATTAGATTACTCAAGGTCAGTAACATATTTTAAATACTTTGGATTACTTCTTCAGCACTGGTAGATTTTTTCACTTGGTTTTGCCTATAAAAACTCTGCGAATACAGTAAGACAAAATACTTTAAAGACCATGTTAAAAATACATTCTCTGAAAAACCTAAATATCTGATGCAGTGTTGTTTCTAAAACAAGATTAATCTAATTGATCGTGTTTAAGGATTTTTAGATATTTTTACAGGAAAACAATACAAAAATTATTATCAAGAATATGATTTGTGCCCTAATATCAAAGGTTTTACTACAAAAATAGAAATAATGATCTAACATGAATTTTCTTGATAATAATATGATCGTGCCTGCTAACATGTGCATGTAAAATGGATAGAAATAGCATTTTAGCTTAGCATAAAACGGACAATTTACGCAACGTTTATTTCTATTTCTTCTGCTCCAAACTTACTTCTCTGTCTGCTCGTATGAATGTAACACATCATAAGAAAATGTTTCACCGCTGTTCAAATGCACTTTGGATCGCATAATTTATATGTATAAAGGTTTTCCTTCTGAAAGGACTAAACATTAAATTAAACAAATGACAATAAAATGCAAAGAAATCTCTTCAGTAATCAAAATACTGAATTTAATGTATTCTAAATACCAATGATTTAAACTGTAACTGTAGTGGAATACAGTTACTTACACTACTGCTCAAAAGATTTGAAATACTTATTCTTTATTACATATATATATGTTGTGACTAAACAAAATCCAAAATAAATCAAAACTGTGTTATATTTTAGCATCTTCAAAGTAGTCACCCTTTGCCTAGAATTTTTTGACATTTTCTCAACCAACATCTTGAGGTATCACCCTGGGATGCTTTTTAAACCATATTGAAGGAGTTCTCATCTATGCTTGGCACTTATTGGCTGCTTTTCTTTATTATTTGGTCAAAGTCATCAATTTCAAAAGCTTATTTTTTATTTCATTTTAGTTTTTTCTATGAAAGAAATATGTTGGCACAATTATATTTTTGTCTACACAACTAATTTCAAACATTTAAGCATACACATTCAGATCAAAAGATTTTTAAGATAATAAGAAACATTTCAGTCAAGTGTTTCAAAACTTTTGACATGTAGAGTATATTTTGTATTTTAAATGCATAATCCAGTTACATGTATTCCATTACTCCCCAACCCTGTTGAAGTGCTTAGGTATTCATCTGTCCACACTTAGACAAATTGTCTATAAATGGAGATGATTTAGTACTGTGATTACTCTCCCTAGAAGTGGCCACCCAGCCAAGATGACACAAACCGTACACTGTAGAATACTCAATGAGGTAAAAAAGAACCCTAGCGTGACAGCTGATGACTTGAAGGAATCATTGGAAGAGGTTAATATCTCTGTTCACGAGTCTACGATACAGAAAACATTAAACAGGCTGCTGCTTTCCAACAAAAACATTGCTGCGCACCTGAAGTTTTCCAAGGACCATCTTGAGACTCCATAACGCTACTGGTAAAATGTTTTGTGGACTGATGAAGCTAAGGTTGAATTGTTTGTATGGCGTAAAAAATGGTACCACATACCAACATGAAAACATCATCCTAACAACGAAGTACAGTGCAGGGAGAATCATGATTTGGGTCTGCTTTGCTGCTTCGGGGCCTGGACCACTTGCCATCATAAAGGGAAAAATTTGTTCCCAAGTTTATCAAGATATCCAACTGGATAATGTCAGGGTGGTTGTGCACCAACTGGATCTCAGTAGAAGTTGGGTGATGCAGCAGGACAATAACCCTAAACATCGAAGTAAATCCACTAAAGAATGGCTTCAAAAAAGAAAATCAAAAATATTTTGAGTGGCTCTGACCCAATAGAGATGCTGTGGAATGTTCTGTAAAGAAGAATGGTTCAGAATTACTTCTGAATGTTTTGCAGGTCTAATCTGCAGCTTCTGGAAATGCTAGCATGAGGTTATTGCTGACAAAGCCACCTTATATTATGGTAGTGAACAATTGTAACACTGTCTGAATTTTTATATTTTTATCTGCAGATAAACCGGTTAACATTAACAATTAAACAACATCTCATAACAGGGCTATAACTAGCTAAACACGTTAAGTTATACTTACCTCTCCCCTGTCGTTGCCAGAAGCCATGTTGAGGTCTCAACTGAGTGACAATGACAGTGAACGCGCCCGCGCCCGCACCCGCACCCGCACCACATGCACGCGCTGTGTGAACGCGTTCATGTGATTGGCTCAATCCCCCACGTGGGGTGCGTTCTCGTGATTGGCTAAAACAAGGGAGATATCTGATTGGTTCCAGATCATTCCTTGTTTAAAAAAAGGCATTTGTGTGTCGAGCCAAGTCAGGGGAGTCTCAAAGTTCACACACAAATGCAGTGAAGTTCACAGACCGCAAAAAGTTTGTAAATCAAGATATATTTGTGCGTGCATCAGAAATACATTTCTGAATCTTGTCCTGTGCATTTCTTAATCTTGTGTGCATTTGTAAATTTTGTTTGCATTTCTGAATTGTGTGTGTATTTATGAATTTTGTGTGCATTTATGATTTTTTATGCATTTGTGAATCTTCTGTGCTTTTTAAATTTTGTGCGTGCATTTGTGAATTTTGTGCGCATTTGTGTATCCTGTGTGTGCATGTATGAATCCTGT
Source organism: Xyrauchen texanus (assembly GCF_025860055.1). Lineage (NCBI taxonomy): Eukaryota > Metazoa > Chordata > Actinopteri > Cypriniformes > Catostomidae > Xyrauchen > Xyrauchen texanus. The sequence continues at coordinate 20,539,336 of NC_068321.1, read as the reverse complement.
GTGTGCATGTATGAATCATGTGTGTGCATATGTGAATGTAGTGTGTGCATTTATCTTTATTGAGACTCTTTTAGCTCCATAGAAAAACACTTGAAGAGTGATGAACGTGTCAGAAGAAATAGAAATAGACAAAAGAAATGGAATATCATAGAATTACAGGTTATTCACAAGTTTAACTAGCATGCTAGAAGTATCTGCTAACAACAGAACAGTGACGCACTTCTAGTGACTTGTTAATTGCAACCGGAAAGGCACAAACAAACAAAATATAATGAAAATTAAACCAAATTATTAGTCTAAGTAAACTTAATAATAGCTTATGCATTTTTTCTTTTAATATTAGGCAGCACGTTTAAGCACGTGATTTATGTAAAGATTTCATATATGAAAGAACAACACTTTCGGAGCAATCAAAACTCAATAGGAAAATTCACTCCGACAATTTTGTGTTTGTTTATTTCTATTTATTTTTTTTCAAAACGTGTCTCTGAAGAGTCCCACCATAAATCTCGCTGTAGTTATTAAGCTAAGTTGCAGTGACATCAAGGCAATAATTAAGTGTTTAATAATGAAGTTCCCTTTTCGAGAGGTCTCTCCTATTGCGTAAGTAGCTTACGCTATGGGAAAACTCCGTTTCTCGAGAAATATTGAAGTCTTTACCCAGATAGCAATAAGTCGGCGGTCCGCCGGCGGCGCGCCGGCGGCAGTAGAAGCGGCAGAATGGCGAGATCGCAAACACGTTCGACGGCGGTCCGCCGGCGGCAGCCGCTTTTTAAAAGCGGCAGCCGCCTTCCTACCGCCTTCGTTCCGCGGACGGCCCGCTGGCCAGCCGCCGCTCCGCCGCCGTTATATCGAAGGCGGACCGCCGGAGGCAAACCGCTTTTTCGAGCGATCTGCCGCCGCTTATTGTATATATATATATTTATTTATAGCATGCAGTTTATCAAGAATAATGATTGATCAAAGCAGACATATTTCCATTTGCCGTTTTTATTCCACATTTCAAATTACAGTAACTGTCATTGAAACAATATGTCAGATCACTGAAATATAAATAACAGAAAAATACAAACATATATACACCCAAAGAAAATGCAGGTTTCCAATTAAATTTTGGTAAAAACAAGCAAAAAAAAAACACTTTTGTAAAAAACACTATTGTAACACTTACAACAATTGTAAATAATATAAAGAGGTCAGCTCTGGGATGAAAAGAATTACCAGTAAACATAAGCAATGAGGATATTTGGTACCAAATAAAGTGCAGGATATCAAATAAATTGAGGTATAACATCATATTTACAAGTCATTTCTAACAATAGGATAAGTGGTAATAATTTAGAGTAAAGCTCTGGAGTAGAATATGCCATTATAACTGCAATGCTGACCTGTGGCACAAGGATTTACAAGCTATATTTAACAATAGAATAACAGTTAAGCACACTGATGGAATGAAAGTAGAATTTTTGGTACTAGTGAAAGTGCAATATCAAAAGGTATGAAATAGTATAACCAAGCTATTTTTAATAGAATAACAGTTAAGCACACTGATGGAATGAAAGTAGATTTTTTGGTACTAGTGAAAGTGCAATATCAAAAGGTATGAAATAGTACAACCAAGCTATTTTTAATAGAATAACAGTTAAGCACACTGATGGAATGAAAGTAGAATTAACTGGTACTAGTTAAAAGTGCAATATCAAATATCAGAGGTATGAAATAGGATTTACAAACTATAATAGAATCGTTAAGCACTGACGGAATGAAATAAGCCAATACTAAAGTCACGGTAAGTAGAATATTTGATACCAGATAATGTGCAAATATCAAGTATTAGATGTATAATCTAGGATTTATAAGCTATATTTAAAAATAGAATAGTTAAGCACTGTAACAATGAAATAAGCAGCAAATTGTATATTAAATAATTGAGATCTTTGGTATCAAAGAATGTGCAGGATAATGTAAAGTTTTACATTCAACTTAAACATGACAATAAGTGGGAACAAATGCAATTAACAGCAGAAAATCTGGCTGTTGAGAACACAGTCAATCACAATGTCTGGAGTGGTTGGGGTCTGGTTTTCCTCGACCTCCAGAATGAGGCAGTGCAAATTGGCACATCTTCAGTGATTCCTCGTGCGCCTGTATAAAAAGACAAACCATCCCATATTCATCCAAGGAGCTGCCCTGAAGGCAGGGTCATGAGAGGAAAAAAAAAAAAAAACATCCCATATTCATCCAAGGAGCTGCCCTGAAGGCAGGGTCACGAGATGGGGAAAAATAAAATAAAAAAACAGCAATTTCTAGTGAAGAGTGTGGATTGAGTGAGTTTAGTCTGACACTTTTAGCAGGGGTGTCGGTAGTCAGCCTAGGTTTGAGGGGTCGGCTGTGGGTCCCTCTCAGCTGTGCGGCGCCTTTTTCCACCTTCACGGTCAGCTGCTCCTTTCAGGTAACGCGTAACGTTAACCTGGATCGCCTCATCAGTGGCATCCTGGGTTGCCGAGTTCTTCCGGATGGCTCCTGTAGAAAATAAAGATCTGTCATTCCATTTGATTGGCATAAGGTCATACACATCTACTTAAATATAAAAAAAAATAGCCAACTTACTTTGAACAATGGTCTTCAGGAACATGTCTCTAAAACATGCTTTTTCCCCTGCACCAGTCCAGGTTGTGTTAATGGAAAGGCGATTAGAGAAGATACTCTCAAGCATTCGCCACACAGTTGTCTTGAGGTCCCTCCCACACTTGATTGCCAAAAACCGAAGCTGAAAGAAAAAAAAAAAAAGGGTTACAAATTACATTTCTCTGAAGCTTCTCATAAATTTAAAATGTGACCGGCTGTGGATTCAGACTGTAGAATATGCAGTGTACAATCTTAATTTTAGATAACCCTATGGCGTTATACATATATACATCAACAACTATGTACATCATTGTTTAGAAAAAAAAACACACAAGTTATACTTAGTCTTTCTAGATGTAAAGCTTTGGCTAACTACTGTATGTAGTTAATAACATTTCTACATGTAATGTTACTAGCAACATTGCTTAACCTCAGTGTGTACTGTAAGGAGGGCAAAACAGCACGTGTTAGCTAACACTTTCTAGCCACTCTAGCTACTGGACTAGCAGCATACTGCAAGAACAATGGTGACTAACTTAGATATTTTAAAAACAATGTAAACATAATATTGCGTTACACAAAAAGGAAACATGTACTTACTTAAACGATGGTAGTCGATGACTTTGCTAACTGTAGGCTGTTGAAACTAGTACTGAGTCTGACTGTAACTCGTGATTGAATGGCAAACTTCTTCTTCTTTCTTCTTCTTTCTTTTTTTTTTTTTTTTTTTTATGGCGGTTGGCAAACCAACTTAACGGTGCATTACCGCCACCGACTGGGCTGGAGTGTGAATCAAGAGATATTGGAACTTAGCTTAAAAAAAAAAAAAAAAAAAAAAATTAAATCCTTTTGTCTAAGTCTATGTCTCTCAGATACTTAATAACAAAGTGATAAATGTTACTAGATGTTTTCCCTAATAAACCTTGCATTGTGAAATTATTCTGATTGATCATGAATGGCAAACTGAACCGAATGTGCTCTAGTCATATTGTTACGGGAGGGGCCTGCCTCGGTGGGTCCAGTGCGTCATCGAGCCACCGTTTTAGCCCCGCCCAAAAGAATCCTGAACACAGCACTGGTGCAAAACTGTTTAACGGTTTAACTACACAATTCAGTACTTCACAGTCCACAGTGCAATGTGTTTTAGCAATAAATTTTTACCATGTATAGTGTGTTTGGATTATTTAATTTTTATTGCCTTTACAGGGACTTTCACACTTTCTTAAACATTAGTACAGGTCGTAATTGCAAATGAATCCCTTACCTGTAAAAGGTAAAATAACAAAAAAAAAAAAAAAAAAAAAATCGAGGTTGGAAAAAATTACAGACAAACGAAATTTCTGCGCAACTGTGAAACCAGGGAGAAAGCTTTTTCATTGAGTTTATCCTTCACGTCAAAACGGGGACAGATGTCTTTCACTGTTCACTGATAGTCAGGCATTGGTGAAAAGTCTAACTTCATCAATTTATTCTGCTAAATTTTTCATACCCTGTATTAAATATCTATTTTTAAACCTAATCAGAATCAGAAAGATATTTATTGCCAAGTAAGTTTTACAAAAAGGAATTATTCTTGGTTTATTGGTGCATGTCTCAATGTGCATCAATCAAAGAAATATAAACAATTTTCACCTAAGTGCATAAATAATTCAATATATTTTACATATATATTACTGTATAATCGCTTCAGAGTTTCAAAGTAATTTAAATGTCATTTCCTAAACCTTACCTTATCATGGAATCAAGAGTCAAGAATCTGTTATAAACCCTAATGGCTTTGGAGCAAAAATAATAATAGCCAAATGGCTGGTCGATTTTGAGAGTCAAGCTGTGACTGTATTTCAAAGCGGCTTGCCGCCGGCCGGCCGCGGTCGAATTGCCGCCGGCCGGCCGCGGTCGAATTGCCGCGAGGCAACCGCCAGAGAAATGACGCGGGCGGCCCGCCGTCTGACCGCCGGTGGCATCTCGCAAGAAATGGGCGTGACGAATTCGGCGGCAAACGCTGGATCACCGCCAGTGGGACGCACCTATAGCCGACAGCTTGGGGACAGCGGCAAAAAGAAGCCGTGCGGACATTTTTTGCTATCTGGGTATGTAAAACGCATTGCAGCTGCACAGCAGACAGCAATGAGCGAGGCAGCTCGGTCATTGGCTGTGCTGCGGCAACTTGCTCGAACCAATGACGGGGCGACTCTGAACGCGCGACCAATGAGCGCGCTTCACGCCCGCGCGCTCAGAGCCCGCCAAGATGGGCGTGGCTAAGGCTATATATTAGGCGCCCCGTCATGAGAGTTCTTTAGATTTAATCTCCTTCAGCAAAGACCTTCTCTTCGCTGGATCCTCCGGATTATTGGAGTCTTTTCGCCCGCCGTCGACAAGCCTACAGCAGGACTGCTACGAGGACGCCGGCGCCTTCAGCCGCCTTCAAAGCCTTCTGCTACGCCATCCGGCGCGCATCACCTTATATCCTTTACTAAGCAATAACTTTTCAAGTGTTCGCCTCTGCGACGCTTTTTTGTCCTTAGTAAAGAGCAAATTCGAGGCGTTGTTTAAAATGCCTTCGACCTGCGCCTCGTGCAGAGGCCCTCTTCCTGACGGGGACCGTCACATTATCTGCGCTCGCTGCCTGGGACCTGACCACGCAGAAGCTGCTCTCACTCGAGGCGGATGCCCCGAATGTGACTCCCTGGGCCTCACCGAGCTGCGCGCTCGCTTTGCCGCCTTCGCCGCGAACGAGCCTGCTACCACCGTGCTGCCATCCCCTCTGTTCGAGCCGCGCAAGAAAAAGCGCCGCTCACGGAGGCCGCCAGAGCACGCGGACTTCAGTGACGTCACGCCGGGCCAGTCCCCGCGTGCTTCACCACCACCCGAGGACTCCCTGCCGCCAGTTCAATTCACGCAGGCAGACCAGCACCCCTCCGGAGCGCTGGGTCTCGTCTCGTTCGGCGCGTCAGGGGACGACGGTGAAAAGGATGACAGCCTTTCCATTGACGCTGCATCCGACGACTGGCCGGGCTCGGCCTTCGACCCCGCGCCGTCGACACTAGCGGACACGAGCAGGGGCACCAGCATGGACTCAGAAATCGTCCGCATACTGTCCAAAGCCGTGGAAGACCTCGGGCTCGACTGGTCTTCTCCGGAAGAACCCGCCCGCAGCCGGCTGGACGAGTGGTTCCTGCAAGGGCGCCGGCAGGCCCCTCGACAGAGACCCTCCCCTTTCTTCCCCGAAGTTCACGACGAACTCACAAAGTCGTGGAAAGCCCCGCACTCTGCTCGCCTGAAGCCTTCTTTCTCTTCCTCGCTCTCCTCGGTGGACGGCGCGAGAGAAAGAGGCTACGAGGGAACCCCGCCCCTCGAGGAGGCTATGGCCAACCATCTGTGCCCACCCTCCACCGCTGGATGGAAAGCCAAAGCTTCTCATCCCTCGAAGCCCTGCAGATCTACCTCAGCTCTCGCCGGTCGCGCATATGCCGCCGCCGGCCAAGCTGCGTCAGCGCTTCATTCCATGGCTGTTCTGCAGGTCTATCAGGCCAAACTTCTCCGCACCATGGACGAGTCTGGACCTGAACCTGAGGCTTTCAAGGACCTGCGCAGCGCCACTGATGTAGCCCTGCGAGCCACAAAGGCCACCGCCCAATCCATCGGCCGGGCCATGGCTAACCTGACTGTCCTTGAGCGCCATCTGTGGCTGACGCTAACAGAAATGAAGGACGCGGATAAGGCGCCATTCCTCGACGCGCCTATCGCCCCAAGCGGCCTGTTCGGACCGGCGGTAAAAGAGTTCGCTGAACGCTTCACTGAAGCCCAGAAGAATTCGCAGGCTATGCGTCACTTCCTGCCTAAGCGCTCCAGCTCGTCACAGAGCCGCCAGAGACCGCCTCAGCTGCAGCAGCGAGCCAGGGCGGCGCCTCCCGTCTCCCAGCCCAGACCTGAAACGGACGCTCGACGCCGCTCGCGTTCCGCTAACCGAAAGCAGCCGCCTGAGCGACGGGGACCTCGGCCCAAGATCGTGCTGAACCCGGAGCCTCGTAAGCCTTCCTAGCCATAGGAAGAAAGAGAGAGAGTGCGTGTCTCGCAAAAGCCGGACCACTCTCTCCAAAACGTGTAAAACATTACCCAGTCCCCTTACAAGCGGCTGGAAATGTCTGTACAGCAGTCAATGGGCCAGTCACAGAACTCGCTCACCTGCAATCAAACGCCGTTTTAACGGCAACACACAGAAATCACAAAAAGAGTCATTTTCTGCCTGTGTCACTAAGGGGTCACGTGTCCACACTAAAGTGCGCATTCCCACATATCAATACTGTCCAAACAGTGCCGAATACTTCCCCAGCTCAAGCTGGACGCCCCATAAATGTAGATCGTGTGCCTATTGTCATGTATGCACCACTACACACAAGCACTGTTCCCACAGTTATAAACACTTCCCCAGTAAAAGCGGGAAATACTATAAAGGTAACGCGCGTGCCTGCTGTCATGCATGCACCCCTACACACAAACACTGTATGCATGCCCAAAAACCCCCCGCCGCGAGCGGGAGGCTTTATGAAAATGGCGCGCGTGCCTACTACGGTATATGCACCCCCACCCATAAGCGCTGCCCATACAGTTTCAAACAGTTCTCTGGCCCATGCCGCGAGCATCACAGATGCGGCGCGCGAGCCAAGAAACTCCCCGCTAAGAACGGGAAGCTTTATGAAAGTGGCGCGCGTGCCTATCACAATGTATGCACCCCCACCCGTAAACACTGTCTATACAGTTTCAAACATTTCTCCAGCTCATGCTGCGAGCATTACGGAGATAGCGTGCGTGCCTGTAATCTCACACGCACCCCTGCACTCGGCACTCAACAAAGCTGCTCAGCGCGCTCCCGCGCCTCTGAGAGCTGTAAGCTCAGTGTTAGCACAAGGCAATTCGCCGGCAGGGTCCATACGTCACTGCGACACGCCCCCAGCCAGCATTCAGCCCATATCTGTGCGAGCAAAAGCCGGGGAAAAAATCCCCGACATGCCGAAATGGGTTTTGAACATAATAAGACACGGTTACTCGCTTCAATTCGCTCGCAGACCACCCCGCTTTTCAGCGGTGGTCGAGACGAAAGTGAGGAAAGATGTTTCACATGTTCTACGCACCGAGGTGCTCAAACTGATAGAGAAGGGCGCTATAGAAACTGTTCCTCCCTCTATGAGCGAGGCGGGTTTTTACAGCCGCTACTTTCTCGTCCCGAAAAAGGACGGTGGCCTCCGCCCCATCCTAGATCTCAGACATCTGAACAAAGCTTTAATGATTCGCTCGTTCAGAATGTTAACGACCAAACATATCCTCGCGCAAGTTCGCCCCGGGGATTGGTTTCTATCAGTGGATTTGAAAGACGCTTACTTTCACATTCCGATAGCGCCTCATCACAGGCCATTTCTGAGATTCGCTTTCGAGGGACAGTCATACCAGTACACAGTACTACCATTCGGCCTATCATTGGCCCCCCGTACATTCACGAAATGTATGGACGCAGCACTTTCCCCCCTGAGACAGCGGGGAGTGCGAATACTGAATTACCTCGACGATTGGCTAATCCTAGCACAATCAGAGAGTCAGTTAACGACGCACAGATCTTGGATTATCAGTCATCTAGAATGTCTGGGTCTGAGAATCAATTTTGCAAAGAGCGTGCTATCCCCCAGCCAGAATATCTCTTTTCTGGGAATAGTGCTAGACTCAGTGCAGATGACGGCGCGCCTCTCATCAGAGCGCGCGCTCGCTATTCGGCGCCTTGCAACATCATTCAGAGCGGGCGCGCACGCCCCCGTCAAACGATTTCAAAGGATGCTCGGTCTCATGGCCTCGGCATCAGCTGTACTCCAGCTAGGATTGTTGCACATGCGTCCTCTCCAACGCTGGCTCAAGAGCCGTGTCCCCACTCACGCGTGGCGCTCGGGCCACTTTTTAATCAGAGCGAATCACGGCTGTATAAAAGCCCTGACGCCCTGGAAGGCCGTCGACTGGTATCAAACCGGCGTGAGTCTGGGCGTGAACACGCGGAGAAAAATGATCACGACAGATGCCTCCAAAATAGGATGGGGGGCCCTTTACGAGGGCAGGCCTGTCTCCGGTTTTTGGTCAAACCCGGAAAAGCGCCTACATATAAACTGTCTGGAAATGAAAGCGGTCGCCTTGGCTCTCAGAGCCCTGCTTCCGTACCTGAAAAACGAACACGTCCTGGTCCGAACGGACAACATGACGGTAGTGTCGTATATAAATCGCCAGGGTGGACTCAGGTCGAGCTCCCTGCACTCTATGGCCAGGGAGCTCATCTTATGGTCACAGCACAACCTGCGCTCGCTGAGAGCAGCGCATGTGCCAGGCATCCTGAACCAGGGAGCGGACATGCTGTCCAGAGACAAGGTTCTCCCAGGAGAATGGTCTCTCCACCCCCTGACGGTCCAGTGGTTATGGCAAACCTTGGGCGAAGCAGAGGTCGACCTCTTCGCCTCCAGGGAAAATGCGCACTGCCCTCTTTTCTTCTCAAAGAGCACGGACGCGCTCGCCCAAGTCTGGCCGAGCCGCCCCTTGTATGCTTTTCCCCCCGATCGCGATGCTACCTCAGGTCATCAGTCGGATCAGGGAGGTGAAATGTGCAGTGCTCCTGGTAGCCCCACTCTGGAAGAACCAGACGTGGTTTCCAGAACTGATGCAGATGATGCAATCTGCCCCATGGCCGATTCCGTTGAGGCTGGACCTCCTCAGGCAGGCCAACGGGATGATTCTTCATCCCCGCCCCGATCTGTGGGCCCTTCATGCATGGCCCCTCAACGGGTTCCAGAGAACCTCCCCAGCGGAGTGTTGAGAACCATCACTGAGGCGCGAGCGCCCTCTACGAGGCGCTTATATGCCCAAAAGTGGAAAGTGTTCAGTGACTGGTGTGATACCAAGAGCTTGAACCCCAAATCGTGCGAGATACCAAGTGTACTCGCCTTTTTGCAAGAGCTGCTGGAGGCGGGCCGCACACCCTCCACGCTCAAAGTCTATGTGGCTGCCATAGCGGCGTCACACAATCCTGATAAAGGACGCTCATTAGGGAAAAACGACCTAATCATTCGTTTCCTAAGAGGCGCTAGGAGGATGAACCCTCCTCGCCCCCCCCTCGGTACCGATCTGGGACCTGGCCACGGTCCTGGACGCACTCAAGAGTGCCCCGTTCGAACCTCTCCGAACCGTGCACCTTAAACAGCTCTCGCTCAAAACTGCGCTCTTGCTGGCACTCGCCTCAGTCAAGAGAGTGGGCGACCTGCACGCGCTGTCATCAAGCGCTGCTTGCCTGGAATTTGGACCTAACGACTGCAGAGTTGTCCTTAGGCCAAAGCACGGGTATATTCCTAAAGTGCTCTCCACACCCTTCAGAGTACAGGTGATATCTCTGGCAGCGCTATCGTCTTCAGCAGACGAAAGCGACGCTAATTTACTCTGCCCGGTCAGGGCGCTCAGAGTATACTTGGAACGTTCTGCCCCGTTCAGACAGACGGAACAATTATTCGTATGCTTTGGCGGCCGCACTAAAGGTCTCGCAGTTTCAAAGCAAAGAATATCGCGCTGGATAGTAGATGCTATAGCGCTGGCTTATGAAGCCAAGGGCCTTCAATGCCCCTTAGGCGTCAGAGCTCACTCTACGAGGAGCATGGCCTCCTCGTGGGCGTGGTCGAGTGGGATACCCATTGAGGATATTTGTGCGGCGGCAGGCTGGGCCTCGCCTTCGACATTTATCAGGTTTTATAACCTACAGGTCCCCTCATTGCATTCCAACATTCTATCAGCCTGACTGTAGTATGGACTGGAGTACATATATGCTGAGCATTATCTCCTCCCTTATAAGGTCCGTCTCTGACTGACTTAGGGAGTTTTTTATGCATATCAGTAAATAGAAAAATCAGTACATAAGATATGTGCGTGTGTTTTTACAATGAGCGCCCCACCATGGGCCACCTTGGGGCAAAGGCGCTCTGTATTATCCCATTATATAGCTCGCCGTTGGCCGGCTCGTTGAATAATCACTTTGCTTTAAGGCTCAGGCATCTGCCTCTGGCTTTATAGAGCGAAGTCAGCACGCACGGCGTTTTGCATGGTGTTCCCATAGCGTAAGCTACTTACGCAATAGGAGAGACCTCTCGAGAGGGAACGACTCGGTTACTAACGTAACCTCGGTTCCCTGAGAGGAGGGAACGAGTATTGCGTAAGCTGCCGTGCTTGTGCTTGGTCAGTCGCTTCAGTCGATTGAACCTAAAGAACTCTCATGACGGGGCGCCTAATATATAGCCTTAGCCACGCCCATCTTGGCGGGCTCTGAGCGCGCGGGCGCGAAGCGCGCTCATTGGTCGCGCGTTCAGAGTCGCCCCGTCATTGGTTCGAGCAAGTTGCCGCAGCACAGCCAATGACCGAGCTGCCTCGCTCATTGCTGTCTGCTGTGCAGCTGCAATGCGTTTTACATAAAGACTTCAATATTTCTCGAGAAACTGAGTTTTCCCATAGCGTAAGCTACTTACGCAATACTCGTTCCCTCCTCTCAGGGAACCGAGGTTACGTTAGTAACCGAGTCGTTTTCTTTCTCCGTCTCTGCATTTTTTTACTTTCACTTTCATTCGCTGAGGTCCCATCACAACACCACCAATCACACCAGACTAAGTTTAATAAAATGTATATGGAAATTTTAAATATCTAAATGCGTGTATGTATGTGTGTGTGTGTGTGTGTGTGTTTGTGTGTATACTAGTGTCTCACACACACACACACACATACACACACACACACACACACACACACACACACACACATGTTGGTCCACCTATCATTATGAGGACTTTCCATAGACATAATTAATTTTATACTGTACAAACTATAGATTCTATCCCCTAAACCTAACACAACCCCTAAACCTAACCCTCACAAAAAACTGTATTTTAAGCTATTTAAATTATGGGGACACTAATTAAATGTCCTCATAAACCACATATATAGCATAATACCCTTGTAATTACCAGATTGTAACATAAAAAAATTGTTCTTGTAAACCACATAAACATTCCCACACACACACACACACACACACACATACTTTGAGAACCACTGTTTGTAAACATCTGGGGTCATAAAAGCAGGGATTTAATTGCAGTATTATACGTTTTTGGATCAAGGACTTAATATTTAATGGATCATCATATTCAAGGTTTGAACCTGCAATCATTTTAACAATCTTTAGCCATGAGGCTACAATCTTTTTTATCGAACAACAATATTGTACAACAATTTCAGGATCAGTAATGACAAATACAAAAAGACAAAACACATTTATCAAGTCAAATCAAGACACTGAAGAATAACTAAAACATTTTTTACTAAAGGTGCAATTATACAATAAGGGAAATACACATATAAATACAGTACATAGAAAAAGAAAAACATCTATACCAGCGGTTTCTTTGAATAATTCTCTATAATGTTTTAGAAATCTTCATGGTTTTTTAAGATTAGTTTTATGAGTGATCTTAATTCATTCTTACTGCATGCTGAATAATACAATTCCCAATATGTTTATTCAAAAGTTTTATTTGTAGTAATAAAAAAGTACTGTATTTTATGCTAAAGGAATGTGTCATATTATTAGAATAAAATAGGTGGTAGCCCAAGTCAAAACATGAGATGTCTGTTCAACTTGTTAACAAAAAGAACATGAGCTATCAATGTCCATATATTTGGAGACGTTAAGAGTTAACAGGATGTATTTTGTTTTGAATTTTCAAATGTATTTCTTTGGCCTGGTTGGGAATACAATATTTTCCAGCCAGACTCTAAGCCGGTCTGTGTCCTTTACAAATGATCCCCAATAGAATTTTTAACTTGGGGGAATTTTCTTTTGTTTTTGGCACAATTCTGAGTAAATTCTAGAGACTGTTGTGCATGAAAATCCCAGGAGATAAACAGTTACAGAAATACTCAAACCAGCCCATCTGGCACCAACAATCACGCCCCGGTCCAAATCACTGAGATCACATTTTTCCCCATTCTGATGGTTGATGTGAACATTAACTGAAGCTCCTGACTCATATCTGCATGATATTATGCATCGCTCTGATTCCACACGATTGACTGTTTAGATAATCACATTAATACATGTACAGGTGTTCCTAATAAAGTGCTCAGTGTGTGAATATATAAATGCAAATGTGTGTCTTCACTGCCTGCTGTAACATACAACTACACCACCACTACACAACATTATTTTTCTTGTTTCAAGTAACCTGTTATTTTTTTCAGGTTCTCATTCTTTGTGGGTGGTTGCAACTTACATTAAAGGACAAACGCCATTTCCTGAATTCAGTTATGTTTTGATGTTGGATGATGTCAGAGTTCTGTATTATAATGGTGAGACGAAGACTCTCATTCCAAGAGGAAATACAACCACTGAAGACACGGTGTTTGATTCAAATATTTTAATCTCCATAAGTGACAATATGCATGCAGCTTCTATGAGAAAATTGGCAATAATTGACAACTTAAATAAAACTGATGGTTAGTATTGTGCAAGATGACTGCACATTGTATTTAATTATTTAGTAGCAGAAGTATGAATTTTGTTTTGTAATTGTGAAATATCAGAAAACAAATTCATGTAATGGTGTTTTTCAGTAAATACATACAGAGAATATATTCAATCACCATTTTACCTTAGGTATTTTACTTTGTGTTAAAGGTGTTCTTGCCATTCAGGGACTTTGTTTATGTGAGCTGAGGGACAGCGGTGAACCGGGACAAATGATCACACGGAACGGTTTCAGAGGCTCCACCACAGATGAGTTGCGATATCTTGACAAGAAGTTTACATACCATGGCACCTTAAATGTCACAGCACAAGTGCTGAAAATCCATCTTGACTTCTCCATGTGGCGTCATGAAAATGTATACCAACCATTCTGCATTAAAACTCTCAAAGGTTACCTTGAAAAGAGGAAAAATCAAGTAAATAGAAAAGGTAAGATAACTGACCAAACCAAAAAAGTCAGAAAAAAAAGGGAAATACAAGCTAAAGAAAATGACTAAAAAATCATTTGCGAGTGGGGTGGCCAATGGGGCGGCCACCCCTGGCCTTCCGCTAGCTCCTCCACTGGACTGGACTTGGAGCTAAATATGATTTTTTTATTTCGGTTCATTCTGTGCAGACTCTGTATTTTTCATTCCGGTACCGGCTTTCGGCTACCTTCCAATTGGTAACCAGTTAGAACTAAGGCACAAAAAACAAACTGTTGTCCCAGAAACAAACATCCTCTACATTTGTTTAAGCCTAAAAGTTTCCCTCATCAAGGTATGCATTAAATGTCTTCTATATTTTTTTCAACAGTGAAACCCAGAGTCAGACTCATCCAGAAAGCAAACGCAGATTCTGGTGGGTCATGGGTGACTTGTTTGGCAACAGGATTTTACCCCCGTCACATCAACCTGACCCTGTTTAGAGATGGACAGCCTGTGTCTGATCATGAGATCACTGGAGGAGATCTGCTGCCCAATGGTGACGGGACGTACCAAATGAGGAAGAGTCTGGAGATCAGTGCAGAGGAACAGAGAGAGAAACACAAATACACCTGCTCTACTACACACCTCAGTCTGGACAACAAACTGGACATCAGTTTGGGTAATGAATTCCAAGACTAAAACAGAGAAAAAAATCAGGCTGAATCTGTGAAAAAATATATCTACTATATGTGACCTTAGTTCATGGTTCATGTTTCAGAGTATGATCATGGGAAACCATTCACATCAGTGATTCCTTCTGTCCTAACGGTTGTGGCACTGGTGTTGGTCTTTGGGACTCTGGCTGCTGTATGGAGAAAGCGACATAAATGTAAGACAAGAACTGAAAGAAATTGCTGTTATGAGTTTAGCTGCTTAAAACATATCCAAATGATACACTAAAAAGTGATATTGCATTTTTGACTTACTTTCCATCTACAGAAAAACACAGGTTAATCCAACAATATTCCCCCAAATGTTGTCTTTTATGTTTCTTCAAAAGGTCTATTGTGTGTCTACGTAAAGAATTGTGCGTACCACCTTACATAGCAAGACATACCTCTCTTCAGATGCAAAGACTGCAGATAACTTTGTTAAAGCACTTGAAATGGTGGCACAATTAAAGTTCTCGTATTGCTAATTGATAGTTGGCCGAACAAGAAATGAGTAGATCTCTCAACAAGATTTTTTTGCATTTTGTGAACAAATTCACATTGACTAAACAAAACAATGTTACTGAGGACAATTATTAAGAAATCAAAAATCTTACTGCATCATGTTGCCTTGATTTTCTAAGTTTTCTCTATTCTTTTTTCACAGTGTATTTATGAAGTAGTGCTTGTTTACTTTTAATAATTCTAATGCTTTTTGATTCTTTGATCTTGTAGCTTCTATTAAAAGTGAATACTCCTCTCCATCTAGTGAGTATTATCTTTTAATATATATAAAAATATATATTTTATTTGTAATTTGTATTGCTACGTCCATGTCACAGACTAAGGAGTGAAATATCAAGCTTTATTTTTGAAAGTAACATTCACATGAGTTATAATATTTAAAGTTATTTACATTACTGTATAAAGACTATGACTTACAGGAATGTTTTTGCATATTCTGTTCATTCATTAAACCTCTTCAATTTAAATTTCAGCATCTGAAGAAAGTGTGGACACAGCATCGTAACCTCATCTTCCACCTTTAGATTCACTAGTGCATACTGACAACTCCATCAGCCCCCAAATACCGACTGTTCCGAATTGTATTGACTGGCTCATGCTCCATGTGAGTAATGTTAAAAGAGGGAACTGTTTTTTAATTGCATGTCTTTATTTACCATGACCTTATGCCTATATTCTGCATATTTTTTAATGTATTCAGAACAAGCAACATGTAGATGCTTTTTCACAAAAAATACACATAAGAAATTAAACTTTCTTAAGACCATAGAGGACAGTAGCTTTTATTATTGATCAAAGACCGATACACAGGGGGTAACTTGTACCATAACACTACAAAATAAATTATGTCACACTGCCATTATCCAAATACCCTACCCCTTACTGCACAACACAGCATGAGTTTGGTTGAATATGGATTCTTTAGCTGTCCTGGTGATTGTACTGCACAGTGAAAGCTGAGCTTTGATTGGTTCTCTATTCTGATCTTACTTTTGCTTAAGAATATGACTGCTGGGATCCAACATAGAAACGGAATGGTTTATAAATAACATTCTTAATTGATTGATGCATGTTTTGTGAATCTTATTTGACTTTAAATAAAAAAGAACAAACTCTTGTTGTAATAATACTTTTCAAAAAATGCAGTTGCAACACAGATTACAGACAGGTTGAAGCAATGCTGAAGTTTTTGCGACATGGTGTTGAGACGCAGCACAGAACAAACCTGATTTTCTAGTCAGATTCTTGAACACTGAAAAAAAAGTATACACTATTGACTCCCGACACTGCTTTTGTGAAGATTGTACCAATGATAAAGGGGTACTCCACCCCTTGAGATGATTCTACCTCATTTGCACACTCATTTGGAAACAATAAACTCTTGGAAATGAAAAAAAAAAGAAGAACATTTTAACTTCTACATGCTAACGATTCTAAAAACTGTGTGGATGAGCTTATTGGCTCCAAACAGAAATTAACTTGAGGTAGAATCATGCTGCCACTAAACTGTTTTTAAAAGGACATATATATATATATATATCTGTATATATAAACTCAACAAAAAGAAACTTCCCTATTTCAGGAAACCGTATTTTAAATATAATTTTGAAAAATCCAAATAACTTTACAGATCTTTATTGTAAAGGGTTTAAACAATGTTTTCTGTGCTTGTTCAATGAACCATAAACAATTAATGAACATGCACCTGTGGAAGGGTCGTTAAGACACTAACAGCTTACAGAGGGTAGGCAATTAAGGTCACAGTTATAAAAACTTAGGACACTAAAGAGACCTTTCTACTAACTCTGAAAAACACCAAAAGTAAGATGCTCAGGGTCCTTGCTCATCTGCGTGAACATGCCTTAGGCATGCTGCATGGAGGCATGAGGACTGGAAAGATAGCTCTGATAGCAGCAAATAAATGCATTGCTTGCTGTACATTGGAAATATTCTGAACCTCCAATGTAGCAATGTGACTAAGAGAAATATATTGTGTTCAAATAGAGAAAATAACGTTCAACCTTAAAAAGAAGCTATATATGTTTAATAAGGAATTGGGAAAACTGTTAACTGTTAAAAAATTATATGACAGAAATTGATGTTACACAGGAAGATGATGTCAATACAATAATGTTACACAAATATTTAAACTGAATGAAACTCACCCCCGTTTATTATTTATTTATTTCAGCTTGCAGCTACCTGATTTGATGTTTATGTTTGTTTAGGGAAGGGCAGGTTGGAAAATATTGTTAATTTATTGCCTCCGTATATCCCAAGTTTATATGGAAAAGACAATAAATATATATTGTAAAGGGATCAATGGAAAGGAGGAGGCGAGAACCGGCTTTTCAATATAAATAATAGTTTTAATGATAAACTTAAAAGACAACATAAACACACACATGACGGACATGTCCGTAAACGATCTCTCTGTCCCGCACGATCCCCTGCAGTCGACCTTTATCCCTCACGGAGGCATAATAAGCCTAATACAGGACCGGGCCCCGCCCTCCGCCCTGCCACATGTATATATATATATATGTTTAGCATCAAAACATTAGTGCAAGATGAATGCAAAGCTGAGCTTTGATTGGTGTTCTAATCTGATCTTCATGATATGGTGACTGATGTGATTCAATATAGAAACAGAATGGTTCATAAAAGGAAATTGTTGATTGACAGATCGATTGAAATCAATGCTTAGATGAAAATGACATTGGTGTGTTGTGGTAATGATTTTGGTGTTTACATTCATCTTGTTGATTGTAGGCAGACTTGAATGTAAAGTTAAATATTTAATCTGCCTGTTGCTGAGAAAATTTGCGACTACTCTAATAAGGGGAAAGAGTTAGTTAGCCACCAGCTGACCACTATACAAATTTTAATTACTTTTATAATTGAAAATTTAAAAAGAACAATGTGTTTTATCAGGTGTTTCAGGAGCAAGGAATAAGGAGACAGGAGCCAAGGGTGCAACAGACAGAGTGCAGAAGAGCTTCCTGCATCAGCAGAGCCCTATTTAGCTATGCTTGCGTAGGGTGTGTTCAACCTAAGGCCTTAAAGGCTTCCTACTTGGTGATTCTTTACTTATCTAGTTTCTAACACTGTGTTATGCAAGCTATGCAAGCACAGAGAATGGAAAGACAGAGTTTCATATGATATGGCAGAGAGATGTCAATGTCATCTGTCAATGTCATCTGAGATGTCAATGAGGGGGGAATACATCATTCCCCCCTCTCGATAATGGATAATAATCACCAGTACCTCCCCTCTGTCATTGGAAGGAGAGGGGCAGAACTAGTTGTTATACTCTTTAACAAACAAAATATATTAGGAGCTGCAAAGATTACACAGATAAGGTGAAACAATTTGAAAAAAAAAAAAACTACAAGTACTCATGTCATGGTGTCAAGACGCAGCACAGAACAAACTTGATTTTCTAGTAGATTCTTGAACACGGAGCTTGAAAATAGCAATTGATAAAATGGACAGACTTCTGCTCCTGTTTCTGTTTTCACTACCAACAACAGCTCCAAAGGGTATGTTTTAAGAATATTGCTTTATGTTCTTTAAATAAATAATAAATGTCAGTAAAAATAATTTAAATGTGAAATCAAGTATTGAAGCATTAATTCTTTTTTGTTATATTAATTGCCTGCAACAATGCAGAATAGGCTAGCAGGTCAACATGTCTGTTTTTTAGCATGGGAAGTTTACAACATGTGGTATCAGTGTTAACTTTATTTTCTTGGTGCTGTGACACAAATGCTTAACATGCTGTTTGACTGAAAAATGTCTCTAGTGCATGCAACACATTTTTAAAAGTTGTTTCTATCATTACGTCAAAATAATAATAGAAATGTAATATAGAGATTCCCAACCTCTGAAACAGTCTGTATGAAATCCTTACAAGATGTGGTTAACATGTGTTGTTAAGTGTGGAATGCCTTCCATTTTATAAATCTCCATTTCAGTGGTTACACAAAATGCTAGTTTAATCACTAATGCTTTTGTTCACAGGCTCTCACTCTTTGAGGGTACTTGCAACTTTCATTGAAGGGCAGTCACCGTTTCCTGCATTCAGTTTTACATAATATGTTGGATGATATCACAGTTGGGCACTATGATTCAGATAGGAAGCTCTATTTTGTGAGAGGAAATACAACAGAAGATGCTTTTGACCAAAATTATCACAGGAGCGTAAATGACATAATGTATAATTCTGTAAAGTACAGAGTCAAATTACAATGTCATAATCATTCAAACAGTAAGTATTCTAAATTCTGCATTGATTTGGTCATCAATACACTGGAATAGGAACAATTTGAAAAGGGTGTGTGTATGTGTGTTTGGGGGAGAGGTGGGGCTTGAATGGATGTTCCCCTGAATTAATAGGACATAACTAGGTTGTGAAGGCACGCTTTTAAAAAGTGATTGATCAATCAATTTCTACTTTACTTTCAGGTCTTGAAGTTCATCAGACACTTGTTCATTGTGAGTTGCTGGACAATGGGGAGACAGGACAAATTATGGCTAAGGGTGCTACTGGAGGATCCACAATTGTTGAGCTGCATTTTCATAATAGCAAGTCAACTTTCAGTACTTCTTTTAAAACCTCACCGCAGAAGATACAGCCATTTCTAAAATTTCTAACAGAGCAATATGAATTTGGTTACTACTCATTTGCCATGGAAACTCTGAAAGGTTATCTTCAAACAAGGGGGAAACAAGTGGAAAGGATAGGTCTGTCACAAACACATTTTTGCATAAATGTTTTTCTCAAAGATGAACAAAGTATGAATACATTAGACACCAAATCCTCTTCTGAACAGTTCTAAAGTATGCATTAAACTTTCTTTCATCCCTAGTGAAACCCAGAGTCAGAATCATCCAGAAAGGAAACACACATTCTAGAGGGTCTCGTGTGAGTTGTCTGGCAACAGGATTTTACCCTCGTCACATCAACCTGACCCTGTTTAGAGATGGGCAGCCTGTATCTGATCATGAGATCACTGGAGGAGATCTGTTGCCCAATGGTGACGGGACGTACCAGATGAGGAAGAGTCTTGAGATCAGTGCAGGGGAACAGAGAGAGAAGTACAATTACACCTGCTCTGCTACACACATCAGTCTGGAAAACAAACTGGATGTCTATTTGGGTAATGAGTCAATATACATAGAACAAGTGCATCAAAAAATAACATATCCGATAAACAAATGTTTTTGTGATTTTTTTTTTCATCCTTCAGAGTATCCAGGGGAAACATTTGAGTTGGTAACTTCCTCAATGTTAGCGGTTATAACATTGGGGTTGGTATTATTGGCTTTGGCTGCCATTGCATGGATAATTATATGGAGGAAAAGGCAACATTCAGGTAATGCAAGAAATGAAAACACAACTTACTGTAAAATGAGATTCTAATAGATAGATGAAAAGTGGTAGATTCATTCAGACTACATAGAAGGATCATTTAGTAAATAAAGAGTTTTAAATTATCTTATTTCCTTATTTCCCATGTTGTGTTGTAGCCTCCTCTACATGCACCTACACTGCTTCTAGTGAGTGTTTTCTGTGTATTTTCTGCATGTTTTTCTGCATGCTTCTCACATCCATTAATGGAACTTTCATTACAACATAATCTGAATCAGAAGTTTGCATCGAGAAAAACAGCAATAGAATATTTACTAACCACTCTTTATATATGTTTTTCATTTTCAGCAACTGAATACAATGAGGATTTAACATCATGAGGTTTTTGAGCCATTTTGACCATTTTGGAGCCACTCATCTGAGGCATATATGCCATACTGACTGATCACTACTGAAATATACTGAAAAACGTGTAATATATTATAAACTACATTTTTACAATTTATATGTTGCTTGCAAAAAATAAATAAAATACAAATATTTTGAAGGAATACACTACTTTTGAATGTATGGCTGTCAATGGAGAAAGCTTTTTTGTCTGATCTATCAGTCTGGCTACCTGTTTAGTACCTTTACAAATATGTACCTAGGCTTGTAGTCTTTTATCACTTTTGTTCATTGCCTTTTGTTTGTGTCTACTACCAGACAGTGCACCAGAGGTTAAGCTTTGAAATTATCTTTTAAAAATATTGCTGTGAAGCTTACACACAGTAATGTAGTTGCATAAGGCCTATAATAAGAGTTTTTTCATAAAAAAGCATTTTCAAAAAGAGAAACTCATAGTTGTTTCTATACAGTTTCCACATCCCAAATACTAAATCTATGCACAATTTTAACAGTAATACACTGGTCGAAGATTAAAAGTTGCATAATATAACTATGCACTGCTGTACATAACTGTTTCACTTTGGCTTCTCAGCCAACTGTTTACTAGTATCAGTGGGACAGGGTTTCTATGCTGTGCAGTCATTGTGCCAACAATTCCTTTCAACTGGTCTGGTTAGAAACTGTTGGCCATGCTCATTTAAGACCGTGAATTAAATTAAAAGTGGAGGAAGTGGAGGTTAATTGGTTAGTAGTACAATCAATCAAAACATTTCAGAAAGGCTAGAACTGGCTGCATTCCATTCAACTCGGTAAGTCAGAATTTCCAACTTAATACTAGAATATGTGCAATAGAACACCACTTGGAGTCGGTTGTCCAACTTGGAACCTTGTGCCGAAATCTTCTACTCCGATTTCGACGAGATGCAGGTGTGTGATGTCACACAAACATGTAGGCACCCAGAGAGTTGAGAAGTGATAAACATTCACTTTTATTAAGTAATATAAATCAATGAGTCAAAGTTCCTGAACTAAATGACATTATAAAACAATTTAACAAACATTTGCAGAGACAGGTGTACAAAACAAGGTAAATGACGCTTTCTTTTGATAATCAAACACCTTTAGCACAAATGCTAGCATAGCAGCATTGTTTATCAATTGGTTTGCTAATATTGTGACTGGTGACAGTCGAACAGCTGCTAATGGGACCATTGTAGTTTTGTTAACTAACACATAATCTTCCAAGCATCTGGCAATACAGAGATATCAAGTAGGAATATAACATAGCAACAGTCTTTACGTCATGATGTAGGAGGGCAGCACAGCACAGACTTGAATGTCCAGTTCAGTTTTTGAACAACAGAGATTAAATCAACACATACTTCCTCATAGCAGACTTTAATACTGCTTCTGTATGATAAGGAAGGTTTTACAAAAGGACATTATATCTAGTCAAAATCTTTTCAGACTATATTTATCTTCTCATTACAAAGTTACTCAGTTTGATTTCTATTTTGTTGTTGTTGTTTTTGTTGATCTCAGGTGCACACTCTTTTTGGTTGCTTGTAACTTACCTTAAAGGGCAATCACCCTTTCCTGAATTTAGTGTCACATCAATGTTGAATGACATCACAGTTGGGTACTATGATTCAGAGTGACAGGTCCATCTTATGAGAGGAAATATGTCAGCAGAAGAAGAAGATATATTTGACCAAAATCCTTCAAATCTTTAGAAATGACTTGTTGTACAATTCTTCAATGTATAGGATCAATCTGTTTAAACAGGACAATGCAAATCAAACAGACAGGAAGTACAGTTGTGTTGCATTTGGTAAGGAATGTGCACAACAATACATTCTGCTTTCCTAGTTTAACCTACTAAGACAACTATAAGTAAAGCATTCATAGGTTTGTTCGGGCATTTTGACCAGATCAACCAATGCCCTGAGTTTGGGTGGGATCATCTAACCAATGTTTGTCCAACCAATGGTAGACTGGAATGTGTTTGAAAAGATGTTTGAAGACACTCATTATTATTACAGTTTTGTTTTTCAGCACACACTTCACCTATAAGTTTCATTATATTTATTTTTAAAGCAATAATTATTCGTTTAAACACACATCAGTCTGGACAACAAGATGGATGTAATTTTGGGTAATGAGCTCACATAGGACGAGTGCATTATAAAATTAGTTTTGTAATAAATAAAGTCTGTGTTACTTTTTTTTTTATCATGCTTCAGAGAATCCAGAGGAAACATTTGAGCAGGAAGTTTACTTTGTGCCTGTGGTTGTGCCATTGGTGTTGGTGTCTGTAGCTGCCTTAATTATATGCAAGAGAAAGTGCAATAGAGGTAATTAATCTAAACCTGATCTTTTCAGAGCTTCACACATGAATCCACTTTTAAGCACTTTTGCTGTTAATTAATTTCATTTTTGTGTTTTCCTGTATTGTGTTGTAGCTTCCTCTTCAAGTGACTACTCTGCGTCTTGTAAGGATTTTCTGTGTTTTTTATGTATTTTTGTAGATGATGTGTGTTTAAAAAAATTATCTCATTTAACAGTTGAATGTTTTACAGTTAAATTCATGATTTAGGATTTTTGTTGTAATTCTACCCCAAGAATATGAATAACTGCATATTATATGTAATTATATATTTTCTACCTATTGATGAAATATGAAATTATTTTTCAGCTACTGAAGACAGTTTAGAATTATCATAAAAGGTTTATAGGTAAAATGCAAGCCATTATATAATTTGATATAAAAAATAGAAAGTATAGTTTTTTGTTATGTCTTTCTTAGAACGTTTTTCTTTTTATGTCTACAATGAAGGAAAAAGCTTACACACAATGTCCAAAGAAAACATCTAAAGGAGTATGTATTTAAAGGCCAAAAAAGTGCCTTAATGTGTATTTTAAAATTGTCTTTGTTTACAATTTTTTTTTTTTATGATTTTGCTAGGTTTACACTTAATGTTTAAACTGTCTGTGAAATATATATTTGGAACTGGAAGTATTTTAGAAATCGAAAAATTTGGGTCAATAAGGGCACATTTACAAATACATATTTTTGCAATATATTTTATTTGTAAAAAATATAATACATGTACAATATTTACAAATGTATTTAATAGGAAAATAAGTTATCTGACAAATTACTGTACATGTAACAAACAAATAAAGTCTTTGTTTATCGATGAACACTCAGTGACCATCTGATTTTGGCATAAGATGACTTCGGACCTCAAATCCTCCAAATTATGTTCTTTATAGAAAAAATTCATGACTGTAGTGTGTAGCATCATTTGTCATCATGCAGGGAAACTGTTAATGGAAAGAAAGTGTTTAGATTCAGAAATTCAGTACAAGGTGAAAGAAACAGGATTTCTGCATGTTTCATTAAGCTTAATGTAGACTTTTTAAGACTCGCCGCAACCCTGAAGAGAATCATTGAAACAACATGCTGTAAATTGTTTCATCTTAGTCTTAAAATTTTATCTTTGTGTCTTATCTATCTAATATTAAACTGTAAAATGGCACAAATCCATTCAATGAAAAGTACGGGTGCATTAATCCCAATGCAACAAATCATGAGAACATTTAAGGAAATAACAAAACAATGTCAAAAGCATCCTTACCATACAGGATTGTGCATCTCTGGAGAATGAGGTAGAGGGAAAGTTTGTTTCCGTCTGCTGTGTTGAATCTGTGAAGGCAGTGAATGTTGGACAGTTCTGGGAAGCATCTTGCAATCCTAGTCCTTGTGGCCCATCCAGACACCAGGTTCCTGGTAAAGGCCCACTTTGAAGCCTCTCTGATTGATCTTGTGAGTTACAGCATCTTGTAGTTGTTTCATGGTTGTAGATTTCCTTATTGTGCCCAAGCTGAGCTGACAGATAGGAGATGTAACTAATGGTGAGTCGAAGGGTCTCGATCTTGGTCAGGGTTTGTCCAGGAGGTGCTACACAATGAGGCAAATAGGTTTGGAGATTATGGAGAGCTTTGGTCAGGTCCCTCATCCTGAGCTTCTCTCTATCGCTGGCCGTCTGGCGCTTCGTTCCAGGGTTTTTGGACCTGGAACGCCTCTTTTCTTCAGCAGGCAGAGATATTCTATGTTTCTTGGCAGGTTGGCTGTCAATGCCAGTTTTTCCTGCCACCTCTGGCTGTCTTCCAGTTCCCCACAAGCCCGCAGGAGGAGAAAAGCATCCAGAGTCAATGGAGGTACTTGGAGAAAGACTTCCACAGGCACTGTAGTACCCAGCATCAGAAATGGTAGATGATTGCTCATATTCAAAATGGGATTTTGTTCCCTGTAGCATAAATGGAGAAAAGTTGAACTCCATGGTTGTGATCTTTCCAAAGATGAGGAGATGTTTCCTTCTGGTTCTCTAGCTCAGAGTGAATTCTGGTGAAATGGAAGCAGCCGCTCAATATATCCTGGATGAAAAGGTGTGATGTTGCACCTTTAGAAGGTGCTTAAGAATTTCAAAGAAGCAAGGAGACATCACACCAGGGGCAGGGGGTCTCTGGGAAAGCTCATATCACAAGCACAGGTGGGAGGTGGTGACTGCAGTGGTAAGATAACATTTATTGAAGGACAAGTTCAAGATACATTTAGTTACACTGTAACCTGCAACTGTTTCCTTAAAGGAATATTCCGGTTTTAATCAAAGTTAAGCTCTATCGGCAACATTTGTGACACAATGTTTATTACCCCCACAGTTACTTACAGGTAATTTCGACCTGTCCCAAAAAAGCAAAACTCAAGGTTACAGTGAGGCACTTACAATGGAAGTGAATGGGGACAATTTTTGGAGGGTTTAAAGACAGAAATGTGAAACTTATAATTTTATCAAAGCATTTACAGAGCTGTAAAGCTGTTTAAACTGTCATTTTAAGGTTTAAGGGTCGACAACGCAGTTGTAAAATGATAAAAGTAATACCAAAAAGTTTAGTAAGTGATTTCATTACACTAAAATCTTGTTACACTAGAATCAACTCCCATATTGTTTATGTCTTGTGGCTATACTTTTGACTCATTGAGTATTTTAATGTTTACATATTGTCCCCATTTACTTCCATTGTAAGTGCCTCACAGTAACCCATTGTATTGAACCTGGAATATTCCTTTAAAGAGTTATTTCTACTTGATCTAATTAAAAAGCATTTAGTTGGTGTATTCACATTGAATCGGTGATACTATTTTTGACTTAAATCAAATCAATTATTTTAGATATTACTAAATTTAGCACTTTTTTGTAGTTTCAGCTTGCACTGAACAAAGTGGTAACTTTTAATGATCAATTATAAATTTCTGCTTCATTTAACCCATAAAATTACTATTGTTAGTGTAAACTAGTCTGTCAGGTACATTTAGTCAATAATTAAAATGGAATAAAACCAATTAATTTAGATGTTTAAACATGAAAAACTTTTTAAGGTTAGCGAAACATATTTTGATTTAGTCAAACTGTTTATTAATAGAAATAAATGTATGTGTTCATTAAGTTTACTATTGCTTTTTCTATGAAAGCTAACGGTTTTGGGATTGCTCTGTTCAATTCCTTGACACGTCATGAATATTGATTTATTGATTTATTTTTTCATTTTTAGAATAATTAACACTAATGAGGCAAATCTATACAGTGGAAAAAAATTGAACCTTTAAAAAATGTAACAGCTAATATCAAAAATATATTCTCCTCTCACTAAATGAACCTGAATACATTAGGTTAAACCAACAAAACTCATTCTTAGGGTTAGATTAGGTGGAAATAGCCCTAAAAGGCAATAATGGCAAGTAAATTTACAATGTACACAGAAAAATGTTAACCTTAAAATGTGCTTCATGAGTCAAGATCTAAATCAACAGGTTTTATTCAAGTCAGAACTACTATTTAACATCAGGGCTCTTTAACATAGAAATTGTTCTTTTGACTAACCATTGCAGGCTTTTAAATGTCTTATATTGATCATAACAAGCCTGCCCTCTCAGAGTAACACCTCTTTTCTTGAAGTGTGTAGCCTGTAATCTGTCTGTTGTTCACAGATCTTTGTTTAGACAACTGACATTTCAATTGGAGAGCCTCATGAGAACTGGGGAAGGACAGTTATTTTGAACAGGGCCCAAATATTGCTTGCATTGCAATTACTGTTTATCACGTGTCGAAAGAAAATGAAATCTGGACTTTATTTTGTGGATCCAGTTGTTGTTTCATTTTCTGAGGTGTTAGGTGACCTCTTCTCAAGCCTTGGCTTGTGGATCACAGCTTCAGTGTGAGTAGCTCCAAGGAAATGGTTCCCAGACCACAACGTGTCACTTTTTGCTCCTTGCAGTGCTGACCTGAAATAATAAAATGTTTACGATGTCCAGAAGAACCATTAGTTGGAAACAGGATCAGAATTTCTTTTAGAAATCTTGAATGAAAAAGGTGGGCTATCTAACTTGTGAATAAAGGCACAAAGATCATAACATAATGCTCATGTTTCTTTGCTTTTAAAACAGCAAGGTTGAAGAATAGAGCTAAATCGCAAAAATGAATAGAAGACAAGACAAACAAACAAATCAACTATTAAAAAAACACACAAAAATAGCTTTATCAGAAGCAAGGTTAGTATGTGCTCACAACTCATTAAACTTGTCACTGCATGCTTTAAATGTTGATTTGAATTCTCAGACCTTCCTGCAAATGAGTGCACTTCTTCTTTTTCAAAGCCTTTCTTAGTTTTTCCTAAAGCATTAAAGGTCGATTAGCACATCTATGTGAAATGTTTTTCTTATCCTGCTCGATTAAATGTTGATTTGAGGCAAACAACTAAATTGTCTAAATCCTTTCCTCCCAGTGCTCTGTAAACTGTGTATTGAGCTTCACATTACCATATCAGTCACCGGTCATGGGTAACTAGAGTCTTAGTTCTAATTACCTCAGTATCTAACACCTTGAAAAACATGCAGCATGCCAAGCCTTCTCTCATTAGAATATTATGAAGATAAGGATGCATGAAGTTCAAGCTTTTGAAGGGATCATCTGTCCCAGACTTAGAGGTGCGAGGATGCTATTTTTGTTGACCTGTGGTATATTAAGAAAGAGGCTCTATCTGCACTGGCCTGATTAGTACTTGGTTGAGATCTTTGTGTTCACTGAGAGGGCAGGAAGCACTTTGGGAATATCATGTATTTAACTTGTTTTGTTTGTAGGTTTTAACCTTTTAAACTCTGGTGCATTTTTGGGCTGCCGCCCACAATTTTTCGACTCAAATTCAAAAGCTCACCATTCACATATATTTTGGACATATTGCAAAAAAATTTCTCTTATTTTTAAGAGAACGGCCAAAATAAAGAAATAAATCTATTTTTTCATAAATAATATTGTATGTGCTTATAATCTTATGATAAACAGAATAAAAAGAAAAAACGTCTTGTTGTCCTAACTTTGTAAACATGTACCTCTGGTTCTGTTCACTCAACCTCACTTTGAAAAGTCTAATTTTATTCCACTAGGTTGCAGAAAGCACTAGAATTTTTTTTTTCTCTATCTCATTCCATCACAATATACAGGTCTGAAATGTACGTGCTGCTCTAATGCATTTTAGCCCTCTCTGAATCGCTCGTCCATAGACATTCAGTCTAATTTGTAGTTCAAGCACCAACCTTGTTGTTTCATTGAATATCTTAGCCTCTCAATCTAGGTTTCAGTTGGCTGAGATACTCCCCTTTGCCAAGATATTAAATATTTATAAATAGCATGCTATTACTTCTGGATGACATATTTTGTTCTGGACATCTAAGATATAAAATTGGATTATTCAGCCAAGCAAGCTCACAGACAAGTAAACAATGGCACATTTTCAGAGAATTTCCTAAGGTAAAAGCATATATAAATTTTTTTTTTTAGCTATTTGCGGCTTACAACAGCAATTATTGGAGCATAAAAGAGAGATGTTTGCATATGATGATGTGGAGCGGAGGGGGGCGGGGCCGGGTCGGAATATCGCACGCCCGGTCCCCAATCGGCCTGATGAGGCGTGCGAGGGATAAAGGTGGCCGGTGACGATGGTTCGAGAGAGAGAGAATTACGGGCATGTCCGTCATGTGTGTTTACGTTTATGTTTGTGTGTTTTGGTTTTCATTAAATATTATTTATATTGACAAGCCGGTTCCCACCTCCTCCTTGCCCATCCTTAACAGTGTTACAGATGACTTTCACTCTGTGATTCTTTTGAAAATCTTTCTAACTGTGGTATCAGGGCAAACTTAACCTGAGAGTGAGAGCTTTCATTTGATATATGAGTTGTCCATTTATGTGCTATAGCTGTAGTGCCTCAGGGAGGCACTAATTTTCAACACAAATGTTTTGAGGCCTTATTTTGTTATTTTAAGTAACATAAATGAAGAAGTGATGTTATCTCTGAAAAGTTCAGATTCTAAGCTTTCAAATTATACTTTAAGCCTGACTTATGTATACAGAGACTTAAATTTTCTTTAGCGTAAACTTTTTTCACAACCCCTGCCATCGGGTCCATAGGTTTGAGTATAATTCAGTCACAATAATACATTTTTACTTTGTTTTACATCAACACAAATGCAAAGCTGGAAGTCTCTCAATTTTAACTTATATCTTTGACTAAGATATACATTAGGTTGCTAGGATGTTATGAAGGTATGGTTGACTGATTTGGACTTTTCAATGGCCGATACCATTATTAATATTTTGTGAACTATTGATATTTTTGGTGGCAAATACATTGATAAAATGATTTATATTAAATTATATTATTTATTTCACACAATATTTATTAAAAAAGAGTCATTGGTAAATACAGATAATCTGACAATGGCCAAATATCCATATAAATTATAAACAATAAATTGGCCTGATATATCAGTCACTAATCAGTAATTTAGAGTGCTTGGAGGAACATGTTCCAATTAATTAATTAATTATGCAACTTTTATTTCTTATTCATTCAGTTAAACAGAGAGCAAAATCATAACAATAAATTGGCAGGGCTGGTTAATTGTTTAATTAAGTTTTAATTGCATATTGAATTTGCTTTACATGCTGGAATCTGGTGTTTTGTTTTATATGTTGATACTCATTTGTTGAATTATTTGGATACTAATTTACATGTAAATAACAGGATAATGCTGTAACTGCCTAACTCTCTTTTGATTAGGTGTATCTTACTTTGTTGCAAAAATATTAAATATAAATCATGTAACAAAAGCTAAATGTGACTATATATACGTATATATACTGTATATATATATATATATATATATATATATATATATATATATATATATATATATATATCGGGAGAACCGGGTGGGCCGGCTGCAAAACGGGCCTGAAGATGGCCGCAAAACGGTGCCGCTATGTTTCCCGAAGGGGGCTGTAATATGCAGAAAAGGAAAGTGACACATATACACATGTCTTTGCATTCTCTAGGCACGATCATGATTTCAAGCTTGATTACACTTCCTATTGTGCCATCAAGCGCTCTGTGCATGCGTAAAGTGCTAGGAATTGTAATCGAGTTTGAGATCATGGAGACTGATGTCAAGATGTAGCTACAGTGAAAAAGGACTTATACTGTATTGTGGTCTGTTCTCACCCAAAACCAACTGGTCTGCTTCAGAGGACATTGATACAAACCACTGGAGTCTTATGGATTAATTTAATGGTGACTTGATCTCTTTTTTGGAGCTTTTTTGAATTCTGGTCACCATTCACTTGCATTGTATTGACCAACAGAGCTGAGATATTCTTCTAAAAATCTTTTTTGTGTTCAGCAGAAGAATGAAAGTCATACACATCTGGGATGGCATAAAGGTGAGTGCATGATGAGAGAATTTTCATTTTTGGGTGAACTAATCCTTTAAATGACAGTAAACACATTTATAATGTTAAAAAAATCTATTTACATAAATGCTGTATTCTTCAAACCTTCTGTTCATTGAAAAATGCATTCTAACACTCAGTTTAATGTAGTTTTTCTGATTAGTTTCATGCTTTCTGTAGCACTTCACAGACCTTATAATTAAACTTTTCTGACAATAGCTCACCACCTCAAACTTTGATTCATTCATCCACAGTAGTCATTTATCATAACTGATCACTCAATCTTTTACTTTCTTTTGCACATTCTACCCATTTCTTCTTATTTGCCAGTTCCAGATGTGGCTTTTTCTTTGAAAGTCTTCCTAAAATGCCAAGTCTTCAATGTTGCAGATGGAACTGGTGTTTGGCATGTAATAGTCATTAAAGCTGCCAGTTTAGGACCTGTAAGGGGGCTGATTCTAAAACTAGAGACTCTTTTTTTTATTGTTGTGCCTCTGGGCTGTCTATTTCTCTCGATTCTGGTTAAATCCAATTTGGTTTCTTCTTTCAAGAAAGTAGTGCATGGAATAGCCTTCATCTCTCAAAAGAACAATAGACTGAAGAATTTCTAGCAATTTTTTAGCAAATGTGACTGTATTTTTCTTATGTTTGGGCAATAGTGGCACAATGTGTCAGGAGTGAGACAAATTGAGAGAGCTGGGCCAGAAAAAAGACTGCTATGCTATTTGGCTCTACAATGGTGCCCTCTTCTGGAAACATTAGCTCAAGGATGTAACCAGATATTCAGGATTGGGGAGACAAAAGGTAATCATTTAATTATCAACCATGGAAAATACATCATAAATACATATCAGTAGACCACTTTAAAAATGTTTAAAAATAAATTCAATTTATTTTTACTTTATGTATAACTATATTTTTTTTATTGCATTTGCCACTAAAAGTATTGTAAATAGCATTTCCATTTAATAATGAATATGTATGTATATATATATATATATATATATATGTATTAATAGTGCTATGATGTCATTATAATGGAGACACTTCATGGAATATATATATATGAAAATATTTTTAATACATTTTAATATAATATTTACATTTTTAATACAGTTTTTACACCTCTGGACTATTTAAGTAAACAAATTATTATTTTTTTTTAACTAAAATTTTTATTTTGAAAAAACATTTATGTGCAAAAAAAAGTCAGAACCAAAATATTTTGATAAAATGCTTTATTATAAATATAAATAAATTAGTATTATTTTTGTACAAAAAAAGATAGCATACAAAATATATAATATTAAAATAGAATATTAAAATAATACAAAGCAATATATTAAAATACATTAAATACTGTACAGCTGAGTACACACAATAGTTTTGTCATTTACAGAGTTTCATCCCCAGAATTCTGGTGCTATGCTGGGACAGTGGATGACTTTGCTGTAGTCCTACAAAGAGAGAAAAGTTGGTAAGTTTATTTTATTTATCATATAGAGCCTAAAATAGAAGTTAAGCTAACACAATGTGCATGCAAGCTGAATTTAACTGGATTGAATTTTCAAAAACACAAGCATAAAACACAGCACACACCTGGTATGCCGCAGCTGTATCCATATACAAAGGAAATTACAATAGAGACTCCAAGCTTGAGTTAAAGGAGTCATCATCAGCAGGTGTCTCCATGCCTATGTAAACTTGACAATGTTCCACTTCTTTTATCCTCAATCTGCTTTCTGTACTGAGGTTGCTTTGATGCTCTTCTTGGTATGCTGTAACCCCATCTCTAAATCCCCAGTACTCTGGAGTTGTACTGGACCAGCAAAACCCTTCTGTCTGGTTTTGAGGTGAATCTTGGTATCTAGAAGTTCCCAGGTCCCTCATTTCGCAGAGAGATTCTTCGCTGAGGCCCAACTGAGCTGACAAGTAGGAGATGTAGCGGATGGTGAGACGAAGAGTCTCAATCTTCGTCAGGGTTTGGCCGACAGGAGCCACGGAAGCAGGTAAGTAAGTCCTGAGATGATTGAGAGCTTTCGTCAAGTCCCTCATTCGGAGCTTCTCCTTTTCGCTGGCACTCTGTCTTTGCTTGCTAGGGTTCTTGGAGCGTGTTCTTTTAGTACCTCCACAAGAACGTCCACTGGCCTCATTTAAAGAACCAGAGATGGGTGCCTTGGTACCACCTAGGTGTCCTGAGTGAGGTGGAGAAGAACTGTTCTGCCGTTGGACTGAGGGCGAGAAGTCCATGTAGGAGAAGGGAGACACTGCTTCAGGAGACGAGATGTTGTAGAATTCAGAGTCTGAGCTCGGGCAGCTCCAGGAGTTCTGTGCGAAGTATCTTAGAAGAGGAGAGGAAAGATCCATTCTGTATGGTTAGAGAGAGTCAGATGTCTGAGGATTTGCTGGAGAAAGGTTTTATACAAGGCTCAGGCCTCAGAGGTGTGAAGTGACACCTCTGCAGGCTTCTCCAGGCCGCTGCTGTCTGTCTCAGACTAGGTTACTATGTTCAGTGTGTGTGTGTGTGTGTGTGTGTGTGTGTGTGTGTGTGTGTGTGAGAGAGAGAGAGAGAGAGAGAGAGAGAGAGACCAGTCCTGGTCTGGGAACCTAAAGATATGAGTCAACAGGTAATGTGTGATTTTTCACCCCGAATCTATAACTTTTTTTCTCTACTACTGTTTTTAACATCAAGCACTCCAATGCTATTTGGATTTTTCTTCATTCATATATAGACACAAGATAAAGAGGAATTTTAATATGCAAACTTGTTAAAACAAGTTTAAACATGCTTGTTAAAAAAACGAACTGTCACTTACAAAATAAAAAAAGTTTAGATGCTGTAAATTAAGCCAAATTTCTCATGAAGAAGAAAAAAAGATTACAAAAATATAATGACTTAAAATATACATTATATTATATAAAAATATAAATTATGACAAATAAACATACATATATTTATATGCAATTCTATTATTTAAATAATTTATTGAAATATATTCCCCTAAACCTTCTGGATATTTGGATATTTGGATTATTCACAGTCCATAAATAGGGAACATAAACTGGTTTTGTAATAAAATAACTGTCAAAAACAAATATGCTATATTGTAACATAGTTTTTAAAGTGCATATAATACTGTAAATAAGGCCAATTGTAAGTAAAACATTTATTATAAGTAAAACATAAAATGTTAAATATAATGAATGAAAATATTATTATATTTTATTAAAAAAATGGCAAATAAAAATATTTTTTTTATTTTCTAAAATAAAAAAGAAGTATATAATTTACTGAATTGTTTTTAATTTTCATATTAATGACAGATTTCTGGATATTTTTATTTTATTTGGATTATTCTCAATCCATAAACTGTTATTTTAATATAATAATGTATTAAAACCAAATATGCTACATTTTAACTGATCAATAATAAAAAAAAATCTGATAATACTGTTAAAATTCTTGTAAAATTTTTATTAAGTAAATTTAATATGATAAATATAATGACTTAAAATATATTATATTATATCATGTTTTATTTTATTATACTAAAATATAGTTTATGATAACTATACATACAGTACATGCATACATATTTCTAAAATATAATTTACAGTATATAATTTTTATATTAATTTTGATATACGTGCATTGATATTATTGCAAATTAAGTACATTTACTCATGAAGAAAAAATATGATAAATATAATGACTCAAAGTATATTTATTATATTGTATTATGCCAAATAACAATGCATTAATTTATATGTATCTATAATATAAATTATATCATTTATTTAAATGATATAATTGATATATTCATCTAAGCATTCTGAGATTAATAAGACACTAATAAGAGTCTGTCTGTCTATCTGTCTCTTATGTGTGGTCAGTAGGTCATACAGTTGTTTGGGGACAGAGGCTCTGGTCTTGCTCTCACAGCCAAGGTGTTAAGTGACACCTCTAATGGGTCACATAAAGGCAAGTCCACTGGTCTGTTTTTTGTGTGAACCTATAATGGAATTTCACACCACACATGTAATGAGGCTGACTAAACAACATTAAGACCATTACACTGTCATTGAAAAGAGAAGGACCCTGTTCTGACAAAAAGACATGTTGAAGAAATAAATCCTCTTGAAATGACTTTTCTCCATTAGCATAGTACTAGAGTTGACAATGGAGACATTTTTGCATTTTCGGGGAAAGTGTAGTCATTTTATGTTCTTTAACTGGTCACCATTTCTTATTAGTTATTTGCATTGTTTAGCATTTTTTTCTTTTCTTTTTCTTTTTAGCATTTCACAGTTCACTCTAATGGTTCTGTAGTGTGACAAGTGAAAGTACAAATATTCCATATAGTCTTTCAATTAATATGAAGTCATACAACTGCCTGTAAAAACAATGATACAAGAATGAGAAAATAGTTTTAAAAGGAGTATACTTTAGCTGACATTTCATGTCAACTACTCTCATGTGCTGCTAACCTTTGAAATATCTGGGTAAAGCATTAAACATAAAAAAAAAAAAAAAACCTGATTTGAAACTACTGTCTTGAAAACCGTGTTACTATTTAGACTCTTAGAAGGGTTGTGAGAGAGTGTGGGAGTTTTGAAATGCCACTGTTTAGACTGGCAACTTAACATGGCACCTTGAGAACTACTAGGTGCTAAACCTGTGAGAGACAGTTCACGAGTGTCTCCGCGAACTCTCTGTGCTTAAGAGGTCAAGTCTTGTCTACCTAATAGCACTTTGTGCCATTTATAGTCATGTCAATCATCAAAATAAAAAGAGAAAATTAAGTAAGTAAATAAGTATCACCTTTTGTGTACCACAGAAGAAAGAAAGTCATACATGTTTGTAACTACATGAGGGTGAGTAACTGATGACATCATTTTCATTTTTGGGTGAACTATCATCTTAATGGTGATGTGGTAAAACAGTACTCAGTCATATGTGTTTGAGCACATTGTTGAGATATTTGTGCTAACATAAGTTTTGTACCATGACATGTCCTTTCAAGGCCCTAGAATGACCATTGTTATTGTGAACTTACCTAACCCTGATCTCACCCTCTGGGAACCGAGAGGTGCCAGGCCTGTGGTGGTCTTTGGCACCTCAGAAGTGTAGTGGGTGAGACAGTTAGCATGTATTAGTTTCCCACCAGAATCCACAGCCCAAGTGTTCTCATGTGCACAACATCTTAAGAAAAAGAAAATAATACAAAATCAGACTTTCTTTTTAGCCTTAATTTTTCTATACAAACACTGATGAAACTGGTGTACTTGACGCCATTCAGAAACAACTTATTTTGAATTGTGCCCTCTCTTAACATTCTCATGGGAACAACGTCATTTTTTTCCTCCTCGTGGTGAGCAGCATTTTGCACCCTGAGTGTGAATCAAAACAAAACATCTTGAAACAGAGGTGCTGCAAATAAGGAGATACATGACATTGTATTGTGAGAACAGCAGAGAGGTATGTGGTGCCTACTCTGAAAAAATGAACTAAACATAGGACAATTTACATAAAAATAGTTTTACTAGCGATTTACGCACAAATTTGTTCTGCTAGTTTCATGAATAAGGCCCATTGAGTGCACAAAATAACTATGTACACACGTAAATATCACAGCGTTTAATTTTGCTTCGCTAAAGGTGTAGTAGGCTATGATATTTTTTCATTGTTAAAATACTTTCTTCTTTCCCAACATAATATCCAGTAACAATTATAAGTAAGCCTGTCATATGTTGGTTCACTCAAAATGTGTAAAACCGGTGCTTCTGTGGCATTATCAAACCATTGCTCTGTTTGTTTGACCATCCCGACCAGCCCGACAAAGCAACATTGGCTCAGCCAATGGTGTGAGTTTGGGGCAGGATTTTTCGTTCCTCAGTCCAATTGAAGACAGGACGAGTTTTAAGTTTTAAGTAAAAAAAAAAAAAAAAAAAAGTAAAGAAAATGAAAGTTAAAGTAATTATTTTTACAATTATTTTTAGTAATGCTAGTGGTGCAGAAATAAACCTCAGGCATTTTGGGCTGCCATCTGCAATTTTTCATGCTTCAATTTAAAAGCTGATCATATAAACATGGTGTGGACTAATTGCAACAAATTGGTCTCATTTTAACGAGGAATTTGTGGAATTTGGGCAAAAAAATAAGAGAATTAGAGCTTTCATTTTATATGTTTTGTCTATTTAACTGCTATTTGAAAGACTTTTATATTCATATTAATATTTCTACCACATGACCTCTAGCTGGCACTGATTTGCGAACCGAAATTTTTATTTTGTTATCTGATGTAAAATAAATGCAGAGGTAGTGCTTGAAGTGGGGTGGTACACAGTACCTGCACTTATATATTTTACACTACAGAGTACCGGTAGTTTTTCTTGTGTACCACCACTTCTCAGATTCTGCCGGTATGATGTAATGTCTTTATTTAATGTAAGTCTGACCTTCCAAATGATTTTTGATAAAATTGTGGCGGTAAACAAACGAGCCCTCGCTGCACAAATCTCAGCGGTGAGTTTAACAACATTCAACACGTGCAGCAGCATCGGCGGTTGTCAAGCGATCCATGATCCAGTTCCGGAGGAGCGTTCATGTTTAAGCTTGTCTGGGCATAGTTACACTCTTTTCCAAAACATGAACCAGCAACTTTTAGGTGAGAACATTTTATCACTTCTTATTAAATCAAATGTATTTATGCAAATTGTTTATCCGCTGGGTGCAGTCAAAACTACAGCTTACATTTTATTTGTAAAAACTGTTACAGAGGCCAGCTCATATTCACATTTTTTTTTTTCTAAAGATAAAACGATGATGAAAACCAAAGCTTAAAAAAAACAAACAAAAAAAAAAAACAAAAAACAAAATGCACAGGAAACTTTGCTTTTTATTCTCAATTATTTCCTGTAGCGCTCGTAAAAAGATTGTGAAGTGTCACTGAACTCGCCTATGCATAAATCCTGACAGTGTTTAGTTGTATACAGGTGTGTGTCAGCGTTCAGTGTTGACCTGACCATCATCAGATCAGTTTGTTCATCGATTCTTATGATTATTTATTATCTGCACAAGTCCTGTGTGCATTGAAAAGGCCAATTGTCCCCTCATTGAATGGGAGGATAATAATAATAATAATAAGGAAAACATAATCATCTTTTTTTCAGTTATTAGGCTACACAATTTTGTGTAAAAAGAGCATTCATCATTTGATTTCCATAGCTCTCGCATGTGGGTTGATATTGTCAAAGATACAGACTTAAGCAGGTCTAAATATTCTTCCTCAGATTTCATAAACAATAACCCTATATTGTATGTTTGTATTTTCAAAGTAAAGTTAATCAAAACCTATTTGTAATGGGGCTTTTCCACTGCACGGTACAACTTGACTCGATTCTGCTCGCTTTTTGGGGGTTTTCCACTGTGGGTAGTAACTGGTACCTTGTACCTGTGTTCAAAACCACGCCGTAGTCAATAAACGAGGTGCAGACGTTCCTCTCGTTAACGGAAAATGAAACGAAAATGTATTTCAGGAAGTGTCTCAGCTGTTGGCCGCACAACTGAGACATGGCCACCACCGGACCTTCCAACAGTGTAGGGAAAAGTAAAAAAAAAATGTAAAAGTGACTACAGAACCATCAAAGAAAAGTGGAAGTGGTTCGACCAAATGGACACTATCTAGACCGGCGATGGGAGGGAGAGTGCCCTGAACTCAGCCACGGCTGGAGTCCATGATGGAGAATGGTACGTACATTTTATACTCAGCTTGAAAGCGTCACTTTATTTAGTTGACCAGCTACTGGAAAGCTTGCTTCTAAAACGACCAGGCAAATTCAACTGTTACACTTGTGTAAAATCACCATAAAACAACTGCTTTATGCAACACAATGAGCTAGTAGCTAACAGCTAGCGGTCGTGTTATTGTTTATTGTTTTGCGTCACGTTTAAAATGATGTCACGGCAGTAGAGGTGGTGCAACTATGACGATCAGCCTATAATCCCATCAACGTTGATGCAGCACTAAACAGCAGTGGAAAAGCAAGCTCAGAAAAGTAAAGCGAGTAGAGTAGAGTCGAGTCGAACCGTAATGTGCAGTGAAAAAGTGCCATTAGTTGAGGGTGTGAGGTCATGTTTTTTCTTCAGCCAGATCTTAATAAGGAATTTACAGCCAGACCCGAATGTTAATTAAATACGTCTTTTAATGTAATTACATACTATTTTAATGTAAATAAATGCATAATATTATCAGTTTTATTTTTCGTGTTAAACATGTTAGTTACAATAAATGTGTTTTTTCTTCCACGTCAAGCACTGTGCAGAAGTGATGGCTATCTATGAAAAGTTCAGATTCTAAACTTTCAAACTATACCCATATGCCTGACTTATGTATTCGGAGACTTGAACATTTTAAGAGTAAACCGTTTTTGCGACATATGCTAGCACCCCCTTTTGTACCCGCCGGATCAGAAGTGTTTAAGAACTTTAAACACTATACCTTTAAGTTAAACTATCTTTAACAACTTTTTTTATAAGTTTGCTAGAACAAACAAGACTACTCAACAGTGCTGTCAACTGTTAAACCCACGCACACCACATGCCCCACACCCACTTCCACAGTTCCAGTGACCGTAAGCACTGAATAGCTTCTACTGTAAGTGTAAAAACTGAAACCTATCAACCAAGCGAAAAAGGACTCTTCTCCAGCTCAGTTTCACAGGTTTTGTTGTTACATCTTTCACACAGTTGCTCATAGCCCAGAACAGAATGAGCTGGCAGGCACAGCAGAGGCTGATCCACTGCCAGTGTAATTTTCAGCCAAAAATAACAAAAACTGTGCAAATCAGAACACATACATTTTTTATTTTTGTAATACATAATTTACAGTCACAAAACAAAAGCATCAGAACAGACAAAACATACAATGAATCGATTTCTGTGACAGCCAGAATATATTCAAATATATATATATATATATATATATATATATATATATATATAACTGAAGTGGTAATAAATTAAATTCCTACAAATAAACTTACAATTCATTATTCTGCATGTATTATTCATTATGCATCAGTTAAGACAAATGTAATTATTTAACAGAGATTCTTTCATTTTATTGAACCCAGAAATGTCATTTTTGTAGCCTTGTTATATACGACACATTTACCAGTGCTGTTAAGCTCTCTTGATCAGTTTTTACTGCAATGTTTATCTTGTTTCCTTTTCAGAAGTGTACCAACTTATGAATCTGTCCCACCTTCCAGTGTAAAGTAACTCCACAAGCCTTGTTTCAGAGTGGTTCATGTATTGTACATAATTTGCTATTTCAAAGCAAAACTGTGATATAATGGCATGCACAACTTCGTTTATGAAGCTTTTATAAAATATTTTCCCTTATTACTGTCATAACGTTTGATTTGTGTGGGGAAAAAACACACTCATTAACATATAACTAAAGTGATGAAACAGGTTACCAATGACTATGGTCTAACCATTTTAATTTGCAGTGAGACATACATTAAATCATCCAGACATTTTGTTTCCTCAACAACACATTGAAAACAGACACAAACATTACACACATGCAACTCAGTCAACAACAAGTACAGATATGTGGCCATGTGAAGCACATGTCCAAGTTGGTCAATAGAATTGAACTGACCACTGTCCAAGTTAACTAGCTTTTGTTTATCAGGATTCCACAGGACTCAAAATTATAAAATAAAGAAACAAAGAGAGAGAAAAGAGACTAAGAAACAACACATTTAGTGTGAAAGGCAAGGTAAAGAGGCAAAAAAAAAAATCTAGCATTTTAAAGTGCACCGACGAAATTGGGCAATTACAGTTAATAAAGCAAAAATAAAAAATGGAGGAAGCAGAAGTAATAATTTCCACTGTGACTTAACAAACACAACTCAAAGCTTACATTCTGCACTGAGCATCCAAACGTACTGGAACAACTGGCCAAATAATATTTAAATCAGTCTCAATGACACAGGACACTTGGCGAACACCAGGATTAAAATACACGTTTATTTGGCGGATGTTATATCATAAGCAAAGGCAGAGGTTGAGAAGCTAGCTGTTTGTGTAAGGGCAGAATATAAGCTATAGAGTAAGAAAACAAGAAATATTTCAACAGTACCTGAATTTTCCCACCAAGAAATGGCACAGGATTGTGACTTCTATGACTTGTCAAAGTGAAATCCAATTCATTACCCCATCCACGCAAATCTGGGACAATTTTCCCATTATTTTTTTTTTTATAACATTCCCTGTAGGCTTTCCTGGCTCTATATATTGAAACTAGTGCAGATTTTTTTTGTGCCTGCTTTTGAGGCTGCAAATGACCCAAAAGGCTCCTTTCACATCTATTTAATATCAGGCATATCATTACATTAGTGGTTGACTAGGGGTTGATCCATCATTTGGTCTGTGGAGTTGACCATTAGAGTTTATTGACATTATATCACATTTATTCTGAAGCAGAACTTTAAGTAAAGGAATTTCCATATGGGGATTTGAACGTCTCTTGCAAATATATGGAGTAATTTCAACTTTTTTTTAAATAAACCCAGTTTCGTACATGCCAGCAGTTGTTTAACTCCACACTTACAGCCATATCTAATAGGCTGGACCAATGATTTGGCTTCAAATCCTCACAGCAAGATCTTCTTCCTGGTCTCGGGCAGTTTCAGGGCAAGCACTCCGCCACCAACCAGTGCACCAAATGACAGGAGAATGGGGATAACTTTGGTAATGCCTACAAATGAGGCAAAGATTGAGCTCCCCAAGATGGCCGCCAATTTACAAGTGGCGTTTAACACTCCAAACGCTGTGGCTCTGTAAATTGAGAAAAGACCATGAAAGGACAATGCTAAACTGCTAACAAGCTAATGTTGTCAATTGTAGTTGATAGTGGCCATTAGCATAACAAAACAATGCTGCTATGGCTACTTAACTGCGTTTAATTACATTCTTGCATTTCTCAGACACTTTAATCCAAAGTGATTTACAATGCATTCAAGGTATACATTGCTAGTTTCCCGGAAATTGAACCAGGGAGTTGCTAGCCTAGCACCATGCTTCAACACCAGTTACTGAAACTGCTACATAGGTTCAAGAGCTTATAGCTCAAATACATATCAAAAGACATTTTATGTTGTATACATTAGTAATACCTTTTGGAAGTTGGGTAGAGCTCCACAGTGACAACCTGAATGCCGTTCCATGCTGCCACGCTAACCCCATAAAACAGACACTGCCAGGCTATGATGGCTGCCTGACTGAAGCTCAAGAACAGAAAGAAGGTGCAGCCAGCTGAAATAAGCATTGAACCCCCTGAAAAGAGAAGCGCAAGTACGTTAAAACAAGAAGGGTTTTTTCAAAGAATCTTGTGATTAGCAAGAACACTAGCTACTTTGATTGCTACCCACTAGATCTAAAAATATATACTGTGTACTATCTCTTAAAGTAGTTTAGATTT
The DNA here is from genome assembly GCF_025860055.1 of Xyrauchen texanus. Taxonomy (NCBI): domain Eukaryota; kingdom Metazoa; phylum Chordata; class Actinopteri; order Cypriniformes; family Catostomidae; genus Xyrauchen; species Xyrauchen texanus. The sequence goes on along the minus strand of NC_068321.1, from coordinate 20,497,374 downwards.
GCAACAGTATGCTTCTACTCAGGTCGGGCCTTAGCTGGTTTAAATTGGCCAAGCTGGTCTTCAGCTGGTCTACTTGGCCTTCTAGCCTGAACAAGCTTATCTTCAGCTGGTCTAGCTGGTCTCCAAGCTTAGCCAAGATGGTCTTCAGCTGGTCTTGCTGGTTTCCGAGCCTGGCCAAGGTGGTCTTTAGCTGTTCTAGCTGGTCTTCTAGCCTGGTCAAGCAGGTCTTTAGCTGGTATAGCTAGTTTCCTAACCTGGCCAAGCAGGTCTTCAGCTGATCTCCCAGCCTGACCAGCTGACAAGTGCCCAAAACGCTTCTAAAATCAGCAAACCAGACCAGCTTGACCAGCAAAACAGCTTAAGCTGGACTGTAATATTAAATAATATTTTTGCCTTGAATAAAACAGTTAATTTAGATGTTACTAAATTTTTAGGTTACCCAATAAAGCATTTTTGCTGTATATAAAGGTCCAACTTACCTATCATCTTAATTCTTCCAATCTTGTCCATGAAGAGTGCCGAGATTATATTTCCAGGCAGCACCGCCAAACTACCCAAGAAGCTGACCAAGTAGATGAGGACATCGTTCTCCTCATCATAGTCTAGGTGGCATCCCTTCTTGTTGTGCAGGAAAGTAACATTCTCGAAAGTACAGTCAATGAACTTCTCTTTATATAAATCTGTGAAAATTATGAAGAATTAGTGATGCCTGATGCCCCAAGACAACTAGATAGTTGGTAAGACCTTCAGTCCTAAGATCTCTTACCTGTCTTATTGAACACAGTGTCACGGAGGGTGCAGTTTTCAAAGAACGTTTCTGTGGATCTGATGTTCTCAAATAAACAGTCCTCAAATAGAGAGTCTTCAAACTTCACAAACTTCATCTCAATGTTGATGAACCTGCATGAAATTCCATACCACACTTTGAGATACTGCTACTTGCCAATTGTAAAAGCATTTGCGAACAATAGATATCATGTATGATATTCATGTCATGATGTGGAGAACATACTTGTCATTGATGTATTCTCCCTCTTTATGAACTTGATTCTCTAAGGAAAAGTTGAAATGAAATTGCTCAACCTTTTCCCTATGGAATACTTTCAGCTTGGATTCATACTCCTCATGTTGGAGATATTTGATCATATCAGGAAACCACACCGAAAGCCCGTAGTAACTGGAATATACCACATGTAATATTCAAGACAAAGTTTGTTGTTAAGGCTTTTCTGCCAAGTAGAATCAATACAATTCATAATTCTCTTACGTTATCTTGGATATATTTTCTTTGTTGCATAAAATTGTTAGTGCTCAAGTGTTTAGTTACTCCAGACAAATTACCAAATATTAAAAGTGGTTTACCTGAATGCCATTGTGAACCATATGATGGCCATTAGGAGAGTTGCAAGTCTTAGATCACGACCCAAGAGGGACAAAACATTCTTGATGACCTGTACACAAAAATAGTTTAATTTTAAATGACATATTGGGGAAAACAGGATGGTAAGGTCCTGCTATACTGCTAGCTTAATAGTTTACCAGCTTGGTCAGTGTCAGAGTCCGAACCACCCATCTCTGGAAAGCAGTCCCAGTTGCGCTTTGAATCTCAATAAACTCATCCTCCTGTGTTTTTGGAGTCTTGATCTGAGTTACCTGGACAACATAAATTCGGTGATGCAAACTTTTATACAAATTAACTAATTTTGATAAAACCAGCCTTCTCAACAATCTAATGGTGGGCGAAACCAGTGTTTTACTCTAGCGCACATGATCAACTTCGATACAACTGTAGATGGAGATCCAAGGCAAAATGCAATAACAAAAGTAGCAAATCTGCTCTTAACAGTTATGCAACTCACAGTAAACACTCTCTCGGGTTCTCCTTTTGCTCTCCAGTTGGTGTCATGAACCTGTTTAAGGATCATCCAGGCCTCATCATGTTTTGCATTCTGGAGAAGTCAGACAGTCATTTTTGTCAGAATATTATTCATAATGGCACTGTGTTGTGAGAGTATTACATACTCACAGTTTGACAGCAAGTGATTTTGTATTTGGCCTGATTTATTTAATCCACACCAAGACAACCAGAAATGCACTTATATTTCTAAATAATAGAACTACATTTGATATTATTGAAGATTTGGTTGTGTACCTCCAGCAGGAAGCGTGGGCTCTCAGGCATGAACATAAGCCCAACAAAAGCTGCGATTGCTGGAAGAGCACAGACCAGCACAAACACTCTCCAGCTGTGGAACTGGAACTCTGTGCCCATACTGAATCCCCAGCCTGAAAAACAGCAAAACTCATCCAAGTAAGTAAAAAGACTGTGTTAGTTAAGTAAATATAAAACAAAATCGTGCATTGAGATGTGGTGCATCATTTAAACATGCTTAAAACATTTGGTCTTTTCACAACTCCACAATTTGTTGCAGTTTTGATGTGTACTATTATTTTTATTGTATCTTTTCAATTTTAGGTGGTTCAATTGGTGTACAATATATACCATATCTAGGGATGATGCCCCAGGCAGTGAAGGAGGCATAAATGCCTCCCATCATCCAGAACATGCAGAGCCAGCTGAGATGCTCCCCCCTCTTATCCATTTGCAAAAACTCAGAAAAGTACGAGTACACGATTGGGACGGAGCCTCCAATCCTGCAAAAGAACACAAAGCCACATTAACTTAAGGGATAGTTCCCCCCAAAATGAAAATTCTCTCATCATTCAATCACTCTCATGCCATCCCAGATGTCTATGAATTTATTTCATTTTTTAGAAGATTATCTCAGCTCTGAAGGCCCATAAAATCCGAGTGAATGGTGGCCAGAAATTTGTAGGTCCAAAAAGCACATAAAAATCAAATTAAATATCAATTAAAAATAATTCATATGACTCATTTGGTTAAATCCATATCTTCAGAAGTGAGATAATAGGTGTGGATGAGAAACAGATGAACATTTAAGTAAGTTGTTACTGTCAGCTCTCCTCCCTGCCCAGTAGGTGTCGAGATGCACAAAAAAGCAAATCGACAAAAACAGAAGAACAATGTTGAAATAAAAGTGAAAGTGGACATTTATAGTAAAAAATGACATAAATATTTGTCTGTTTCTCATATCACTCCTGAAGACATGGATTTAACAACAGGAGTCGTATTGATTACTTTTATGCTACCTTTATGTGCTTTTTGGACCTTCAAAGATATGGCCACCATTTATGTGCATTGGATGGACCTAAAGAGCTGAGAAAGTCATATATCTGGGATGGCATGAGGGTGAGTAAATTATAAGAGAATTTTCATTTTTGGGTGAACTATCCATTTAAAGAACACCCTGTAGAATGTCTGTTTCTGTTTTTATATGACATATCATTCTTTTCATACACAAAACCATAGTAAATGGTGCAAAAGACAGACACTTTAAAGAGTGAATCTTCATCCAGAGACAGATCTCAATGAGTAAATCAGTATCGTAATTTCCCCCTACATAGTAAAAAGTGGTTTGTTTATTTAGTTGTTTTAACCATTGTGTTGCTGTCATATTAAATTATATATCTGAGTTAAATCAAACCAGTTACTTTAGTTGTTACCACATGAAGCACATTTTGTCATTGGGCATTTTTTTTTCCTAGTGTAACCTTGCTTGATTTTGCTTAGCCTGTTGTGCCAAAGATGTCCCCCTCCACTTACCCAATGCCCGAGAACAGCCTGAAGAACAGGAAGAAGCCGTATGCCTGGGCGAATGAGGAGAAGAAGGCAGAAATGCAGTTCATGGCCAGGGCGATGATCAGACATTTCCTTCGGCCCACTTTGTCAGCCAGACCACCCCAAATAAATGCCCCAAACATCATTCCCAAGAATACTATCAAACCTGCAGGCGAGAAGTTAAACCAGGTAAGAATAACAGACAGAAATAAAATAAAAAACACACACATAAACAAATGTGATACTTCATATTAATATAATACAGAATTAAGAATATTATTAAAATAAAAAACTTAAGACACCACTGCAAAATTATCAGTTTCTCTGGATTTACTATTTATAGGTATGTGTTTGAGTAAAATTAACATTTTTGTATAATTCTGTAAAATACTGAGAACATTTCTCCCAAATTTCAAATGAAAATATTGTCATATAGAGCATTTATTTGCAGAAAATGACACCTGGTCAGAATAACAAGATGCAGTGTTTTCAGACCACAAATAATGTTTTAACTTAGGACGAGTTCAGAAATCAATATTTGGTGGAATAAGCCTGATTTTCAATCACAACATTCATTCATCTTGGCATGCACTCTACCAGTCTTTCACATTGTTGTCCGGTGCCTTTATGCCACTCCTGGTGCAAAAATGCAATCTGCTCTGCTTCGTTTTATGGCTTGTGGCCATCCATCTTCCTCTTGATCACATTCCAGAGGTTTTCAATGGGGTTCAGTTCTGGAGATGGAGCTGGCCATGGCAGGGTCTTGATCCGGTGGTCCTCCATACACACCTTGATTGACCTGGCTGTGTGATATGGAGCATTGTCCTGCTGGAAAAACCAATCCTCAGAGTTGGGGAACATTTTCAGAGCAGAAGGAAGCCCGTTGTCTTCCAGGATAACAATGATAGTGGCTTGATTCATGCGTCATTAACAGAGATGAATCTTTTAGCAGTTTTTTGCATTGTGTGAGGTCTGAAAACACAGCATCTTTTTTATTATTATGAGCAAATTCATACCTAAATCCAGAGAAACTGAGAATTTTGCAGTTGTCTCTTAATTTATATATATAATGTATATGTTTATTAAAATGTATGAAATGATTGATTTTTACATTTCACAGATTTTTAAATAACAGAGAAAAATGTCAGTACTACAAGTGTTTTGAGTACCTCTAGGGGGCAGACTCTCCCTCTTTTCCTACCTGTTAGTTTTGCATTAAAGATTCTGATCAACCCCCAAAATAATTTGCTCTGTTTACTTTAAACCATGCTTCTCTGATAAGATTTAACAGAATTTGAGTGTGCATGTTTTTTAAATGAGATCACAAAAATATGTACGATTGGAACTCATTTGACCGACAAGAAGAATCAACTGAAGGTAATACTGTTCCAGAAATGGCAAGAAAAGAAATCATCAAATTAGCTGCCATGAGGTTAAGTGATTGCAATAAAAGGTTTTGCAGTTCTGGTCAATCTTAATGGGTATGAGTGGGTGTACAGAGGCTATAGCAGGACTCGCAGGTGTGCTATTTGGCTGTTGTAATACTCTTAGTGAATGTACATGTCAGTGGGGTGCTCACTTAGGAGAACTGGCTTTCAGTTTAAACCTTTGTTCAAAATGGGTGAGAAAGGACTTCATCATTATCACAGTAGATTAACACTTTAAAACTATCTGAAATGCAACTTCAGAAATTACTTCAAAGTTACATTTAATTTGCAGTCATAATTCAACACATGTAGTGTTTTTCATAAAAGTTTAATAAAGATTTCACAGAAGGTCAGTTATTCTTATTAATTACAATATTTTGAAATAAAATTTGACTAAAAAGTGCCAGCCAAACTCATTATTCATGAAGTCAGTTCTAGTCTAAGTCTTAGAAACTGTTTTAAAAGGATTGATGGACTCTAAATTGAAAAATCTGTCATTGTTTTCTCAGTCACATGTTGTCTTTCAGCACTGGAAAGCAAAATTAAATCTTAGGAACAGAATGTCTGCCTCTGTCACCATTCACTTTCATTTAATCTTTTTTCCATACAATGAAAGTGACTGGTGACTGAGATTGATATTCTGCCTAAGATCTTCTTTGTGCTATATGGAAGAAAGTGGGGTTGGAACAACATGAGAGTGATTACATTATAACATAATTAAAATTTTTGGCTGAACATTTTCCTTTAATTGTTTTAACAGCTTTAACTACTGGACCACTGTAACATAACTAAAGTGTTATAAATAACTATAATTTCACTCCCATCCTGAAGCACAAGGGCCTGGTGTGGCGTACAGATGGCCATGTGGTGGGGGTTGGGGGGTTGGTGTATGACTGGTGGGAGAGTGACAGCATCGCTCTCTCTGAGCAGATCAACATATGGAGCTGAGCTGCCATTATCCCCCACTGCTCACAGGAGCCTCCCAGTGTCCTATTGGTCAGCCTTAATCCACCGAGTCAAGCAGTCGTGACAACATTCTTGAGCCAAAATGCGAACCGAGTGCTGAGTTGATGCTGCAGTGTGATAAGGATATAGTTCATGTAAAAATGAAAATTCTGTCATCACTTACTCACCCTCACATTTTTCCAAACCCATATGACATTCTCTCTTCTGTAGAACACAGAGTAAGTCAATATTTACTTTTATTGAATGGAAAAAAGACACATTGAAAGTGAATGCTGACTGAGGCTGTCAGTTCCTAATATTCATCTATTTTTGTGTTCAGCGGAAGAAAGAATGTGATAAGTGTTTGGAGCGACATTAGATAGTTCCCTAATAGAGACATTAGGAAACTATCCCTTTAAGGACATCTTTCATTGGGACATATTTTCACTGTATATCAGGGCATGATTCACAAAGATGAAAATCTGGTGCAGTGCAGGACAGATGCCAAAAATGAGGAACAATGAATATCTGTAATGTGAAGTGGCAGGCCCCTCTTCAATATTCATGCTCCATTCTATTCCAGCAAAAAGTATACATTGTGAATGTTCCTGTTAGGGATTACATGAATACTCATTTTGACTGTTCGGCATGTCAATGATTGCTTTATGTAAATGACTGTAAATTAATTGGTCAATTGGTTTAGCAAAATGGTCTGAATCGGTTGAGTTTGGATCATTAGATTAGTGTGGCAGGTCGGGGCCGGGTTGTGATTCTTCACACACATGACGGACATGTCCGTAAACTATCTCTTTCTCCCGCACAATCCTCCGCAGTCGGCCTTTATCCCTCTCGGAGGCTTGATTAGCCTGATAAGAGACCCGGCACCGCCCTCCGCCCTGCCACAATTAGATAATAAACCACTCTTTCAAGTCAGTTCTTTTCAATAAATGGGTCAGCAAAATGGTCTGAAACTCTTCGCGGTTCAGCATGAATAATCTGATGAGCAAATTATTCACTCTTTGAAATCAGTACTTTGGTGGAAAAAGGTTAGCAAAATGGCCTGAATCGGTTCACGGTTTGGTTCAGTTTGAATAATTAGATAAGCAAATGATGAACACTTTGGAGTCAGTCTTTTTCAATGAATTGGTCAAACGGGTTTGTAAAATGGTCTGAATCGGTTCACTGTTCAGTTTGAATCATTCAAGTGGTGAATGATTCACTCTTTCATGTTGGTTCTTTTCAATAAATTGGCCAAACAGGTTAGCAAAACGGTCTGAATTGATTAGCGGTTTAGTTTGAATCATTCAAGTGGTGAATGATTCACTCTTTCCAGGCAGTTCTTTTCAATGAGTTGGTCAAATGGGTTAGCAAAACGGTTTGAATCAGTTCACTGTTCAGTATAAATTATTCAAATAGCCAATGAATTACTCTTTCGATGTTCCACAGTTCCTCACTTTTTTACTTCATAGGGGACCTGTGCCTCAGAACTGCTCAAAGACTAGAAACTCCCCTGGTCTCCAATGAATTATAGATATAGGTCTACATTAATACCGATTTGATGAGTTTGACTGAGTCTGTAATTAAAATAAGCCATACAGTTTAGGCCTTACTTTTTGTCAATGTTTGGTATCAGATGTCTTATTAAAGCTGCTAAATAGAGTCTAAAATTGAGTCGAACATTCTGCTTAACATCTACTTTTGTGTTCCAATGAAGAGGTACAGAAAATAATATGAGTTTGGAACAACAACGTGAGGGTGAGTAAATGACATAGTTTTCTTTTTTGGCCAGTTATCACTTTAATGAAAAAGTGAGTTATGAATGTAACCTGATGGTGATTGCAGAGAGGGAGAGATTGAAGGAGAGAGTGTGCAGGATTATGTATCAGAGCAAGGTCAGGAGAAGCTATCTGTCAGGGCCTCTGCTGACTCAGTCATTCCTTTCCGGCGGGTGTGCAGGATGGAAAGTGCTCGCTCATTCTGGCTCCCTTTACGCTCACAGACAGCATTCATCCACATACAATAAACTTCAGAACACACTCCAATATCACTTAACCAAACAGTGGCAAGGTTTTGCAGTGTCACCACTGGTACCTCTAAAATGCAATCTGATAGACTGGCTCAACTTCATAAGCTTTGCTCTGAACAAAATACCTTTAGATTAAAATATGTTTCCAATATACTGTAAATCTTTTCTCCTCCAGGACTATGTTTTATTAATATTGTTTTGGAACCTAGTGTAAATGAAATATCCAAGACTATGACAAACTCTACCATAACAGTTCTGTCCCAACTCTGACGGACATTAAATCTGGGGTACATTTCAGAGGACTAGGGCTACTTCTTTTCAAAAGCCTATAGTTCTTGCATGGTCTTGTTAAGTGATTTGTCAGAGGCTTTAGTCTGGCGCAAAAGCTTTCTCATTTTTGGCTGAGGGGGCCACAAATCATCCGTTTCTCCCAACTGCTTCACTAAGCATTAGTGAATTGATGTTAAACTGAGCATGAAACCCAGCCAGATGCATCTCAACCATTGAGTGTGCCATTAGCTAATTTGAAAACATTCTTAATTAATGGTCTCCTGAAGTACCAGCTGACTAATATTGACTGCTTGCCATCACTCAGGCTTATTTCAATTCCCAAAATTACTAGGATTAATTAGACGAAAACCTTTGATCTGCATGTGCATACAGAACTGCATCCAGGCTGCTATAACCTACTAAACCTAATTCAGGTGTTTTTGCCTGGTAGCTTTTATTCATAATGAAAAATTATTATCCATGAGGTCATGATAGATTGTGCCACTTCAGGAGGCAGTTATTAATATGAGGCTACTCATTTACCAAATGTCTAGATATATTACTGCCATGGCATCTGTAAAATACTGTGTGACAACTAGTCAAGGTCTCCACTTATGCAGAAACTGTAAGTATGTTAGTATGATTGGACTCTATTTTGAACAGAGCCACTAAAACAGTGACTTACCCAGCATTCCCTTCTCAGAATGGGACAAACACATGTCTTTCTCTGCGCTGGGCAACACCAAGGCCACTACAAAGCATTCCACACTGTCCGCCATGAGAGCCAAGCCCAGCACCACAAACAAGGTCCACTGGAACTTCCCATGTCCACAGTCCTCCATTATATCCTCATATTGTTCCGCCAGCTCTTCCTGTTCTGATATTGCATCTGCCGCAGTTCTTGCTTTTGCCCTTGCCGTCCTCCGGTCAGCCTTGACCTCGTCCGGGTGCGGGATACCTTGGTACTCCCCTTCGTACATTTGATCGTCTTCATCGTGTCCCTCAGTGACATCACTGGCGGCATCTTCCTCCTGGGGAGGGTAGTCAGTCTGATAAGCGTAGCCATCCGATCCGCCGTGGCCGTAAGACCCATAGCTGTCTCCGTCTCCCTGTTGGTAAATGTTGTTGTGGTAGGGGTCGGCCATGATTTTAAATATACTCTAACCAACACAGCACTCTCAGATCATGCACAAACCCAGGAGCCTATATGGGCATAATTCTTAGTGCCTTAAGTTCACTTGGGTTCTCTTTATCTGCTTGCACTCCAGGTGTTTTCTAAAGAAATCTTGAGGTTCCAATCTAATTTGTTTCTTGAGCTTGAATGTAAGGATGGTGGCTGGTCACTTCTAACTACCATTGATTTGTGGAGTTCTCATGTGAACTCATGCTGAGCCTGCAAAAGAAAATCAACAGTTGAATCATTTAACATTTGTTAATTGCTTCAACAGGCTATTTATTTGACCATTATTGTGTTTCCTCAAAATTGTATATAGTAGTGATTAACCTGGAATCAGTACAAATAACTACCATAAGTTTTTAACAAATTAATTGGTTCTTACTTGGCAGAAAAGTTGAAGTCCTTTTAACTTGACACAATGCCTTTAATAAAACACTACCATCTTGGTCAAAAACATCTGTTTAGCACATTTACATACAAATACAATTTAAAAACCAGAGCAGACGGATGCTAAAATGCATTGAATGTGAATGGCCTACAATTTAGTAAAAGAGTGTTAACGATTGGTTTAAAGTTGAAACTAATCAGGGGTGTGGTTAGGACGCGATGTTCTTAATTTATTATTTTTCTTAACAACTTAATTTTAAAATGATGCCATGCATAGTATGTATACAGTCTTCGTTCTCCCAGGGTGCTTTAATTTATTCAGGAGAAAAAAGGTTTGGCTTCTTCCATTGTGGGTTGTTTTTGCACTAGACCTTTTTGTTTGGACCAGAGTCTGCTTCACATCAGAGTTTGCTTAGCAAAGACCACCAAACCAGCTTATTTCCAGTCTGATATTTTGGACTAACAGACTTGCGACAAAATGATCAGCTTTTCCATTATATACGCGTTAAATGGATCACAATTGGCCTCAGGTGTTGTGTGCATAATCCAAATGATGCGATGTGACCAATGTTGGGTGTGTACAATTACTAATTAATTAGTTACTGTAATCTAATACATTTTTGGCCAAAAAAGTAATGTAACACATTACACTTTAAATGCTTGTAATCAGATTGCAATTACTGACTTCCAAATAAAATTTAAAGTACATTACTTGCACTAAAGTATTGTGTACTACTGTATAATACATTTAAAATATGAATACTTACGTCTATTAGCGTTTCTGTGACTAGGAAAAGTGATTTAGAAAGTAACTTAAAAGTAAAATTATTAGTAATGTGATGACTTTTTAATTAATGAATAAAGTAATCTGATTACATTTGACCAAATGTATTGGTAATTTGTAGTGGATTACTTCTTTGAGTCATTTACCCAACACTGGAGGTTACGCGCCACCATGCATTTAACCCTGATGTTGAACGCAACACAAACAAGGTAAAGGTATATTATTCGATAACGCATTGTGCCATGCATATTTGTACAGACAGATGAAGACTGTAGCTCAACTATGCAAAAAACTGCTGTAGCGCCATTGTAAATGAGCATTATTGACTGGTAAAAACGAAAGTCTAGTACTCATGTTGATGCTTAGCACAATTTTGAGCCCAATAATACAATGCAAGAGAAAAGGGGTAGAATTGAACTCTGGTTTGGACCAAGCAATTAAACCAAGTGTGAAAACAGCCTTAATTCCATTTAAGCATGTTATGGCACATTAATGTTCCTTTGTTTGGTACTACACTTCAGATCAGGTTTTCACACTTTTTAATAGACTTTGTTAAGCTATATGTTCAAATCTTCCTTAGAGCTTGTCACTTTTCCTAGGCCGTGGGCTTACAAATGAGATCCAAGGCTCCAAGAGATCTCTTTCTCATTCGTTCAACCATTGCATGGGTCTTCACTAATGCGGCAAATGAGATTGGTTTCACTTGACACGATGCTGGCTGTCTTTCTGCCTCAAGCAAAGATTTAAACAAGGATTCATATGACTCTTATTCCCAACAGCCCTTATATTCAACCACCAGCAGCCAGAGAGCAGGCAGACGTGCTCTGAATTATAGTGTAGTTGAGAAATCCACTCCATCAAACATATGTTAATATCATCCATCCAGTTTGATACTACCTATAAAGGTCTGTGGACTCATTAAAAGAAATGTCACTATCTGAGACACTCTATTCGTGAGTTAGGTGTGTGGGTTTTTTTCAGTTAAACAAGGGCCTTAATTTGAATTTCTTTGGTCGGAGCAAAAGGTCACAAGGGGGATCTTTTTATGAATATTTAATTTGAATAATGGTATATTTAATGGCATAGTCAGACACATGAGGCTGTTCCTCATTAATTAGCGTCTCTAAGCACTGATGAAAAAGACATGGAAATGAGGTAAGTGTAGTCAGACTCATTCTCTTTGGTTTATATTTTTTATTAATGGACCTTTTGTGGCATAATAATGCCCTTTAGCCATGACTGTACTGACAATACTGCAGCCTTTTGTACCTTGTTGCTAAAATGCACGTTTGTGATTTCAGGTTCTTTAGGGTTATCAGCAATGCAGAGAGTGAAATTGCCCCCAGCAATCGATGCAAACAAGTTCTATTAGAAAACTGCTGTTGGGGCAAAATCAATTTGCAATCATTTTGGAGGCAGTGTTCACCCCTCCAAATTCCCATGTCTTATTAAACAGTACTCTCCCATCTGTGCATTATATGAGTGCGGATATTCTGGCAAAGCGTTTTCCATAACTGCTATGCCTCATTAAATAGCTGTTTATTCAGAAGTGGTAGAAGATTGATTTACTTGAGTTTTGTGCTCCTATGTGGTTACAATTAATTTGTTTATTGTTTAGGAGAGTATCGCACTGACAACAATTGAGCAGTTTGACATTTTCTCGTCCTGCCGGCATCTGCAGCACAAAGTGGCTCATTGTCTGTTGACAAAGACAAGTGAAGGGCATCATTTTCAGATGGGCCTTTCTCAAAGAATCAGTTGCAGCACCAGGTGCATCTGATACCTTTTACAGTGAGCCTGTTGGAGACATTTGGCTCCTCATGGACTGATATAAGAGACATTCATATTCTGGCTGTGCTTTGTGTGCAGTAGCTACAATGACAGTGCAATGCCAATAGTTACTGTGACAATCAGGCACTGTGACGACTTTATTCGATTATACTCGCTATCAATAACTTGCTTACTAAAAAGAGAGTCATAAAAATGCTTGGTTAATATCCGCTTTGTTCCTCATTTCTGCATTTACTGTAGTTAGCAATGGGCTGTTGTGCAAATATGTTTTCTTTATTATTTTTCTTTCTTTTATCCCTCCCTTTTATGTCTTTCTCCTACCTGACCAGTAGGTGGCAACATGCACAAAGAATGCAAATCGCAAAAAAACAGAAAAATAACCCAGTCCTCTCATCTCACCTCTCATCTCTGACCTGTTACTCACCCACACCTATCAAATTGCTTCTGAATACATTGATTTAACCACTGGGGTCATATGGATTACGTTTATGATGCCTTTATGTGCTTTTTGGAGCTTTAAAGTGCTGGCCACCATTCACTTGCATTGTATGGACAAATAGAGCTGAGATAATTAATTTTATAATTAACTAAAACACTTTGTGTTTAGCAAAAGATAGAAAGTCATACACATCTGGGATAGCATGAGGGTGAGAAAATGATGATAGAATTTATACTCTTGGGTGAACTATCCCTTTAAACCAGCCTAAGCTGGTCTGCTGGTTTAGCTGTCTTCCCAGCCTGCTCAGACCAGTCTGTTTGCTGGTTTTATAGTGGTTTTGGGTACTTTTCAGTGGGTAAGACTGGGGATCAGCTGGTTGACCAGCTAAATTAAATGAACACCACCTTGGCCAGACTGGGAGATGAACTAGACTAGCTTAAACCCAACCTGGTCTCATAGAAACAGGTTAGAAATGCCTACACTTTTGCAATTTTAGTGTTGAAATGGACATTAGAGGTGCAGTGACAACCAATTGTATTGACTTTCACACAAATCATGTGTAAAACAACAGATTATCAGTTCATAAACACTTTTCGCTCTGTTCCTCACACAACGCTATCTAGATTTTAGGTTTAACATAGGGAGGTAGGTTTTGTTGATTTAAAACTCTATAGAGCATAAACCTTGAAAACCTCAACTGTTAGGGTGAAAATGTAACTTTTAGTGCCACTCAGTGGAGATTTCACCCCGAAACTAATGCAATATGTGCAAGTAGCCATGCAAAATAAATTTTCAAAAATGTAACCACTGTCATGTCATTTTCATGAGATTAGGCTCCTTAAACCACCTAAGACCAGCAAAACCATCTCATGTTTTTTTTTAATATATAGAAGAAAGAAAGAAATCTGCACATAGTTTTCACATTCGGAGAGCCTCAAAAATAACATTGCAACCTTGCCATCTTGGAGTGTGCACAGCAGAAGGGCTGATTTGTGCATGGCAAGGCCTCAGGAATTTTCTCTGAGAGAAAAAAACACTACAGCGAGAAGACTGCCATGCTAAAAACAGGTTCCCAATGCACTGCACTGTACCTAGCCCATATCAAACCAAACCATACATGTATTAAACCATACAAGCCGGGTCATGTTGATTCAGTCAGTAAGCACTCTGTCATGTGGAGTCTGCCATTCATTATCCATGGAGATAACAAGACTCTTGTTAGCTGGTGGATTCAGCAAATAATACCCACAGCTTGAGCACATACTGTAGATGCCAAATGCTCCAGTAGGGAAGCATGGAACAGTAATGAGCTCTGTTTCAAGTTTTGGGAGATGAAGGATCACCTGTTCCTCACTGGGAGGATGAGGGTCTCGCAACAGGAAACAGATCAAAGAGGTTTGAGGTTTGGGATTTTGATGCATTGTAGGAAGGAATGTGGATGACACTGGTAGTATATCAGCATTGAGGAGTCCCACAATTCAGGTGCATTTGAAAATGCAGTAGACTTACATTACAGACAAAGTTTAAATGCGAAACTCAAGCTGTGTAGATCTACTGATTCACCATATAGAGTATTATGTACATGTGCACATGTGGCTACAGTGTTTACAATTGATTTAGTGAAATTTCACTGTTCTTCACTGAAATGTACAAGAAAGTTACCGTAATGAACCTAGTCAACTACATTAATTAATTTGATCTATTGCTACTGAATTTCTATGAGAGAGAAAGGTTGCTTCTCTGTAGCTGTTCATGTCCATGAACTTCTAAATCTTGACATTATGCATTAAATGCCCTTTACCGAACATTCTGAGATGGCAGAACAAAGCAAATAAGACCAAAATATCTGAAATGTCGAGAAAAAAAAAAAAGACAAAATAGAAACAGGGTGCCTAAAATGTAGGAACTCATATGATATCTCTCCCCCTATCTACTTTAATCTTATTTTATGGCTCATTATTGTAGACGTGGCACAGCGTGAGAAATGATGAGCTCTTCAAACAGCCCTCATATCACACTCTTTTCCAAAATAGAGTAAAATGTCACCAAACTTCAAGATGCGGATGGTGTTCTATTTGTGTGTGTTTATATTTGTGTGTGTGTGTGTGTAGCTGTCGGGTGTAACCGGTTACATATCAACTTTCGTCATTCATCATACTAGTCACTCACTATCCTTTCTATCCAAGGTAATGAGAAAAGCTTAGGTGAAAATGGACAGAATAGAGCTCAGCCGTGATGTCAATATGTAGGCGAACATAGAAGTCTAATTCGCCATGGGTTCCCTCAGGATTTTCCTATGGGTTTTTATAATTTAGAGTTTTTGAACTTATGAGTAAAATATGATCTGAGTTGCACATTACTTGAGGATACGTAGACGTTTTGTTCTACAACATAAATTACACACAGTCACACCTCAAATGGGAATTTTGAAGCCACCTTGTGTTTAAAAAAAAAGTATGTAATTCAACACGGCTTCAAAATTCACATTTGAGATATGAATGTGTGTAATTTATGTTGTAGAACATATGTCCACGACACATATCATCAAGTGATGTTTACCACAGACCTTATTTTACTCATAAGTACAAAAACCCCATTATAAAAACCCATTGGAAAATCTCAAGGGAACCCATGGCGAATTCTCAGCTACAAGCTGATCAGCCCTATAGTGCTTACAGCTTTCTCTTTTAGATCGGGTGTACTTCTCTGTTCTGTTATATGTTCAGTATGTGCATTGTTTCCCACAATACCCAGAATATACTGTATGTTTACCATTATGTGCATAATAATGACCTCTTACCTAATATATATTTTCCCAACCCTAATAAATGGCAAATTTTGAGAGCTCAGAAAATCAGTTAATCAGTGCTGATACACTGTACTTGCTCCTTACATACAAGAGCAATATACATATAAATAAATGCAAGATCATATATCTTATGCGATACTTAAAATGCTTTAATATCTTCACATACAGAGAAGCATGATCAACTACCCTTTTCAAAAGCCACCTGTATTTCACTATATCTATTCTATTGATCCAAAGCCTTAAAGTTGGCAGCTCATGTCTCTTCCTTTACTGACCAATCCGGGCAATCCAGCACTGACTAATTAAACACAATCAAATTGCTCATAATTTAATTTGCAGATTGGTTACCCTGGGATTGAATGTGGTTAATCATATTTGTTGGTCATTTGAAACTTGTCCTGATAATATCCTTTGATGTCATTAGTTTAGTTTAATTAGTAACTGTCTGGGTCTGATACAATCACCTAAAAAAAAAACTGGGTCATGAACAATTAGTTAGGGTTCATTTTCTCAAAGCACAAATTGTAAGTGCTAAAAAGTAACATTATGTGCAGGGAAGAACTAGAAATAGCTTGCAGGCATAAAACAATAAGGAAATGTCACGTTTGTTAAAAAAAATCCCTTTAAAACATTTTGTGAGAAAAGCAATATGCTGGCATACAGCAATTCTTCCGATACAACATTATTAATGGTGTTTAATCAGGCACGTGTGACCCAGCATACACATGCACTGATGTTGTCTTTGGCTTCAATATGCACAATGCATATTCAAAATTAATTTATACCAACTGATCTAATTTCAGGAAAATCTGGGCTGTCATTAAAAGAGTTAAACTTTCGACACATATGTGACAGTGATGTGGCAAAACAACATGGCACTGACCACAGCGGAGCTTGTCTTTGGGAGAAATAGCAACAAAACTACACCTGGTCTCTAGTTTCATCCTATATTCAATTTTGTTGTTATTTAAGCAATGTTGTCCTTACAAATCCTATATTTACTGTGCATTATCACACTGAGAATCAGTGGGTTCATCCAAAAGCTAAAACATTGCTTTCAGAGGCTTTACAGTATATGAAAAATCAATAAAAATAAGGTGCATTATGAACTGTTCTGAGACCAGTGCAGACAGACAGCACGCAGGAGGTGAAGTCATTGACTAAATAGAGAGCAAGGGAGGATACCATAGCTCTCTTTGCAGCTAAGTACATTCACCCAAACTTCCTATCAAAAGGTCAGGTTCAGGCTGCAGATGATGTTTGGACCACTCAACATGTTTGGCAGACATGGGACAATGGTAATCACTACATACATTCAGAATTTATGATGTATAATTTTATTTTAACATGGTTAGCAGTGATTTGTGATGCTGGGCATTAATTTTAATAATTAATTATGCTAATTTCTAATGTGGTGTCTGCAATTGGACTTTCTATAGCTTGGTGTTATTTAACATTTCACAACCTAGTCCCGCAGTTTACATATGTTGGCATACATTTTTGGGGAAAATATCTGCATTTAGAATGTATTTATTGCATGTTTATTAGGTGCTACAACTCACAAATCAAAATGGGTAATGGAAAATGCATGCAGCAGTCATGCTCGGGTCTCAGGAGGATAATGGTACATAAATACATGAAAAGTTGTATATACATTAACAGTTGTTAATGCACTCTTAACTAAGATGAACTAACCATGACCAATAATTATAACTAACCATGACCAAATTTTATTGTCAGTTCATGACATCTAATACATTTACTAAAGTTTACAAATAAAACCTACTGTAATGTAAGTGTTACCAATGGGTTTTTCAAAGCTTGCTGGTGAGAGGTTTGGTATTAAGCGATCAAATTAACGATTTTCGTCTGGCAGATGATAAAACAGGTGAAGAAATCCAACCCAGTCTCATGACAAGTCAATGTCTAACCCCTTACCCAAACCCAAACTCTAAACCTAAAGTATGACTTTAATAAGGAAATAACTTTTGTGTTCCCTGGAAGAAAGAAAACAAAAGGGTTTGTAATGAGTTGTGGGAAGCGTATTACATGTTATTGATATACATCCGTCATTTGTATGACAGGTTATTGATATATATACGTCATTTGTATGACAGGTTATTGATATACATACGTCATTTGTATGACAGGTTATTGATATACATACATCATTTGTATGACAGGTTATTGATATACATCCGTCATTTGTATGACAGGTTATTGACATACATTCGTCATATGTATTGCATAAATGAACATGGAATGAGTAATCAAATTTGTTCACAGGCATTTCCTTTCTTAAAATAAAGAGTGGGATAAGAGGCTAGCTGATATCTGATGACTCTATTGTGTGATTTGAAATTCTGATTGTTGATTGGTTATTCTCAATGGAATAAAAGTTGGATGATATCATTCATGATTTTCATGAATGATTTTGCTCAGAACACCATAGCAATGTAGCAAAACATTGTGGCAGCAACTGTAGCATATAAAAATGATAAAACTCTATTATGGCCCATTTAAATGATTTGATAAATAATAAAGAAACCTTACAAAGTTCAAAGAAAACACCCACTGACAACCAACCCACCAACTAAATTCCATGTGTGCAACACAAATGTCAATCTTGCAAAGCCACCGTGACCACAGCTATTACAACTTCAACATCAGAGATGCTATTTCTACTCCAGTGCAAAGATGATCTAATTTGGCCCTTCTTGAATGCGATGATAGATTTGAAATTGTGAATTAAGCCAAGTGAGGTACATTACAGCCTCACCAATCATGACAACCTGCTGTTAACTCATAATGATCTGACCATGCGGCTCCCACGTAGCCCCAGGCATCTGCTAAGGTGGGCTTGTGTTAAAGCTTATTATTAAATATGAATCATAACCCAAGCTTTGAGAACATAGCTGAGTGATTCAGAATCATCATTTTCATGCTAATGTTATAGAAAGAACAGATTACTGAGGCTCTCAAGAGATGGAAGGATGCTGCTAGTTGAAAAACCTTGTGTAGCTGTCAGCTAGCAACATGTAGTTTACAAGCGAGAAAGCTCTTGTTTGTGTCAAACTGGTGGTGCACAATGTTCAAACATGCTACCCGTGATCCTTATGGTGTGGAATGGAGATTAGAGTGCATCCATGCTTCAATAGAGCCTGGAAATCCAATAAATATTGTTCTAGTTTATGCATATTTGCCTTGTGTCAATCAAAAAGGGCTCAAAAGGGCATGCATTAATGCTGTCTTCAAGTCATGCTGGAATGATTGTATTTATGAAATGAGCATACAGATGCCAAGTTAAAATCATGTGGGAAACTGGATTTTCTTTGAGTTCTGTGTTTTAAGTTGGGGGAGTATCAATAAAAAATGAAGGGTGAAAGCTCATTTAGCTGGGTCTTGGATTGACAGACTTGCATTAAAAACTACATTTCCAACCATTGTCTGTGCTGGCAAAAGAATTTTCAAATACATACAATAGATAAAGCATCACTTAAGGGTAATTCACTCTGCCCCAACAAACTCCAACATTCAAATGTTTTTACAGTATATATTTCAAACGTACCTCCTTGTTGTGCACTATTCGTTGATTTGCATTTAACTTTTGTAGCGGAAGGATGCATTCAGTGAAAATGGCTCATAAAGTTGGCTTTTGGATTTAGGCTACTCCCCACTAATGTGTATTAGTTTGGAAACACATTGATTTTGCTATATTTACGTGTTACATGCACACTATAATGGCGTTTTCCTCCACCGAAAACCAAGACTTTTGAAAACGCTCTTCATAATATTATATACATTGGAAAATGATGACGTTAAGAAACTGAAAATGAAGGTTTCAAATTTAAGCACTGAAATTGAAGACTAACTGCACCCCCAAACGTCACTGCAATGGCATAGTATGTAAATATGATGTGGATGGGCTTTTTTCACTTGTATGACCCAGGTTCGATTCCCCCTTTAGTCCTACCTTTTCCCATACTGTTTCCTGTTTTCACTTTTAATATTTATTTGAATACTTATAATAATACATACAAATATAAAGGTGCATTGCCTTGTGATGGTCAGAGAGTTTAGAGAAAGGTTTGATCCTGGTAAAATTAACCATAGTTTTACTATAGTAATATTGTAGCAACCATGTTCTTTGTTGGAAACCATCATTTTAATACAATTAACCATGGTGTTTCTACACTAATATGGTGTTAATATAGAAACAATGTGTAAGTTTGTAGTAACTATGATTCTACTACAAAATACCATGGTGATACTATGGCTACTGTAGTAAAACCATGGTTAATTTTTGTTAGGGAAAGTTAAGATTAAGTTAATAAAAATACAATAAATATAACAAACACAGCAGTAAAACTGTGTGTTAGTATTTAATTAGGAGTGCAAATAGCATCTAACTATATTTTCAGTTAGTGCAAAGATTTTTTTTTTGTTGCTATTTACTAGTGGTCGAGAGAGCAGGATGGCAGATGGCCGATATAAATGCAGATAAACATGAAACTATTTAAAAACAGCATTTATATTATGCAATATTAACTCAAATTTGCATTAACTTGAAAAGAAAAACCTTAAAAACAGAAAAAGTGTTGATTTTCCATTGACATATGCTTTGATTTTAGAACTGACTAAAGGAATATTAAAACTTCTTTTAATCGACCAAGCGAAAACGGTAATCAACCGATATCAACTCCATATGAAATAATTAAATCCTTCGTATGATTATGGCGATGAGTTGGTTCTGTCAAATTTTGTCTGACCATCTGAATGGGTACAAAATTGGATCTTAGTAATTCTGACCGTGGTATGATCATTAGTGCCAGTTGGGCTGGTTTGAGAGTTTCTGTAACTGTTGATCTGAGATTTTCACACCGAACAGTCTCTAGAGTTTACTCAGAATGGTAAATGGTCTGCACTTATATAGCGCCTTTTTAACCTTGACGGTATTCAAAGCGCTTTACACTGTGACTCATTCACCCATTCACGCACACATTCATACACCAATGGTGGCAGAGCTGCCATGCAAGGTGCTAGCCTGCCATTGGGAGCAACTTGGGGTTCAGTGTCTTGCCCAAGGACACTTCGGCATGTGGAGTCATGTGGGCCAGGATTCAATCCACCAAACCTGCGATTAGTGTCCGACCCACTCTACCAACTGAGCCAAAGCCGCCCCAGAATGGTGCCAAAACAAAAAACATCCAGTGAGCGGCAGTTCTGAGGACAGAAACATCTTGTCGATAAGAGAGGTCAACGGAGAATGGCCAGACTGGTTCGAGCAGACAGAAAGGCTTCAGTAACTCAGATAACCACTATGTAGTGGTCAACTGTAGTGAGCAAAATAGCATCTCAGTATGCACAACACGTCAAATCTCGATGGGCTACAACAGCAGAAGACCATGTCGGGCACTTTATTAGGACCATGTTGTTTCTAATAAAGTGTTCAGTGAGCGGAATTCATTTACTTCAAAATATTGCCACCTATAGCAAAAGAGAAAACCTGGATCTACTCCTGGATCTATAGAAAGATTTGTTGGGATACATGGCTGTATATGTTTTTCAAAATGACAGATTTTACTAAACTTTAGCCTACGAGTAACTTCCCATTACACTCTTTTTTAACTCTAAAGTAAAACTTAGGAACTCTTATATTTTCCATTATCAAATTAATGGTTTTGAGCTTCATTTTTGCATGCATTCTCCACAAATGTAATAACGGATGACCCCTGTCACTATAGTAACTGAAAACAGCCTAGACCAGATTGAAGACAAAATCAAACCTGTTGCAAATGATAAGTGTATGATAAGTTTAGGCATTTTCATGCTTGTTTTTGCTGGTCATCCAGCATGGCTACACTGGTCTACCTTAAACCAACTTAACAACCATCTTAACAAGCTTGTGCCAGTAACAGATTAAGTTAAACATGATTTTGCAAAGTAACAAGTGTTCCTGGATTAACATGTTTTGTTGATCCTGGAACCATTTTTTTACTGTCAAAGAAACATAGTCTTAACTCTGTTCCTACCCCTACCCCTAACCAGATCCTACCTCTTAAATTATCCCTAACCCTGAAATCAAGATTGGTTAATAGAAAATCACCAATGATGTTGATCCAGGAACAAGTGCTACTGGGTGAAGTCATGGTCACCAACAGACCAACATTGCTCTTCTAAAACCAGTTAATACCACCTAAGCTGATCCAACCAGACTTTAAACATAATCACCAAGGGATCAAGGTAGAAGATTAAAAATCTGTAATTGAAAACCCCACATTAATCAACCATTAATCTGAATTTGGGTAGGCGCATTTCTCCTCAATGTCTATGGTGGTTACGGCCTTGAAGCTGACTCTTCATCATGGAAAGGAAACCTACACATTCCTCCTGAACATCTCCACATCAGTAAAATATCTATGTTATCATCACTGACCTTTGATACACTTTCAGTTTCGCCCCAGGGCATATCCTGGTCATTATGAGAGAGGATAGAGGCGGAAGAATCGAATGACAGAGATTTCAGAGTGTGTGGGGGAAACAAGAGAGAGAATCAGCGTCTGAGATCAGTTGTCGTTATGACAGATGAGAGCTGCAATTTAATCCTGCTTAATACTGCGGAAATTTCATTCTGTCCACCAGCCCAAATGGTTTAGATTACTCTTTCTCTCTGCACGGAGTGTATCGACAACATAACAAATGTATTCATCCATCCCATGTCACTCCTGTTGTCTCATTGTGTTTTATTATTGCCATAGACAGATAGAAGCTAATGCCTCATCACTGATCAATGCTGGTGTGGAGAGGCTTTCATTGGGTTTTGTTTGCATTGCTTATTTTAGAGTAGATCTGTTTGGTTTGTTTTGGTTAATTTAACCGACTGGTTTTATGAGCTGCATAACAGACAATGAGCTTTGAATAAAGCAAATGGTGGGAGTCAGTAAAAAATAAAAATAAACAGCTAATCACTGTCAATTAATATGGCTATCAGTCAGCTTCCTTTTGGTTTTCAAGCATTATATCACAGACATGAATAAATTAAAATCTAACAATGATGATCATACAGACTATTGAATTTTTGGTTGCTGTCATTCACATCTCTTTTAAAGGCATTATGAAATGGCATCAGCAGCCCATTTGATTTGATTTAATCCATAAGTAATTGACTGGATTTTGAAAAGTGGGCTTGCATTCCCGAAATGGAGCCAGGTGGTTGGAGGGATGCAGTTACAAATATGTTTATCTTTGGAATCCCATGCACTAAGAAATCATGCACAATAACACCAGGAATGTGTATAACAAAAGAAATAGGATTTATTTTTATCTCATGGTCCTGTAAGCGATTTTTTTCATGTAAAGGTATGGAAAAATGTTTACTACTCCCTGAAATATATTAATGAAATAAGTGTCCTGAGATATCTCACAGGTCTCTGTGACGGCTCTAGAAGCTCTAGACAAAAAACAAAAATGTGTGCGCAGTCTGTGGACAATGATGCGTTCTGCCTGTCAATAATTTTGCGCATTGTCATAGTATTGTAGTTGCAGCGGATTATTGAGGCATAAAACCATTTTTATGCCATTATGTTCATAACAGTTTGTCAGTTGAGGATGCTATTTTGCTGTTGTTGTTTTTGACAACCATTTCTGCTTATGACAGTCTGAATACAGCTCATTTGGTATCTTTAAGTGTGGCGTATTTGAGAAAGGGGGGCGTGGTTAATCCAACGGCTCAATTTCTAGATATTCTAGAGTAGATACAATTTAACTGTTCTCTGAGTGATTAACAAAAAAACATGGAAACATAACAATAAGTTTGCCACTCATGTGCAAGTGATTTAAAAAAAACCATGTTGGCCTCTTTTTTCGTGGTTTGTTTGCTGCGATTCTCTGATTGGTGAATATTTTTCTGTTGGGTAATGGATAGTGGATTTATTCACCACAAATTCATTCTTTCAACAGAAGAAATTAATAGGATTTTTACTTCCAGAACCACACCGTTGCATTCTGTTTCAGACCATATAGGATGATATGGGTCATTCTTATACATTGAACTTCGTGCGACCCCGCTTACACATGCGTGGTCATTGTATTTTGGCTTGCGCACAGCAAACATGCCCGGGTGAAAGGAGGGTAAATTAAAATTGCTAATCAGCTTTTTTTGATAGACTTTCAGAGCCAGATTGTCAGATTACTCGAGAACGCTGATGCACATTTGCTGGTCAGCCTGGAAATAGTGTTTTTGTGTCATTTGAACTAAAGAAGTACAATATATCATATGATAGTTATCATATTTTATTGCTGATTTGAAATATGTTATCTGATCTGAACTGTTAGTGAGTTTTCAGTCTTTCACCGTGTAGGTACATAGGAGCTATACTTGTATCAATAGAAAATAGCTGTCCATAGGCATTATAAACATAGGCCCTAGTGACCTTAGATGCTTTAAATTGAATATAATTTATCAATAATATCCATTACAGGCTTCAGAGAGGGGCTCACATCCTGGTTAAGAGTGGCATAGACTGTGTAACGCAGTGTGTGTTGATGTATCTCACTGCCCAACCCATCCCAGCACTCCTCTCTTCAACTATCCCTTGATAAATCGCCCAGCTGGGTGTTGCATAATCGTTTTTTTCTGAGTTCACATATGCACCTATTTTCCTGCCCTCCTGTTCAGTTTCTCTCCCTTTAATCATGTGCTGTAGTACAATATGCTGGCGCATACAAATATACATGTGCATGCAAAACAAAGGAGCTCCCTCAAGACAGCGACTTACAGCTAATTAATGAATATTACACAGCACCCTAAGTAATATTCATAAAACTGTCAAAATGCTGTTTATGCTTAAGATGTATGCATTTATGTTTTTTTTAGGACTTCAATCCAAAGTACATTATCTGTTAATTAATTGCAATAAAATCACAGGTCATGTCCGACATCTTGTGAACCAAATTAAGACAGTAGTATCTGGCTGCAGCTTCGTAGCATCAGCAGCATTTGAGGATGGATATTTGCATTGCATAAGTTATGTTTCTTTTAGTAAAGTTGTTTACTCACTATCTGCTTGAATATGTTTTCTGTTGTCATGCTTTAATTATTTGAACATTCCCCAGGGATATTGTGTCTACCGCACTAGGTGTAAATAGCACCTAGCACACATTGCAGAGATTTGCATCCCAATAGTCAGGTGGAAACACAAAAATTAAAGACAAACTGTGCCTACTAGGGTCGCTGCATTGGTGTGATGTGGTGTGTATTGAAGGTGTGGATATGCTTTTAGACCCAGTTTTTCCAACCCTGTTTCCAATCGTAATATTTCCTTTAATCCTACTTATAATAATAAATAAAAATGAATATAAAGGTTGATTCCCTAGCTGTAATTTGATCACGGTCAAGGTCAGGGAGTTGAGAGAAAGGTTTGATCCGGGTAAAATTAACCTTTGTTTTATTGTAGTAACCATGTTTTTTAGCAGAAGCTATAGTTTTAATGCAATTAAACATGGTGTTACTACAGTAATATGCTATTAATATAGTAACCAAGTTTAATGGGTTTAACTATGATTTTTCCATAAAAACCATGGTGATACTATGGTTGCTGTAGTAAAATGTTGGTTCATTTTCTTAAGAGATGGTTAGTGTTAGATTTAGGTATAGGGTCGGTATAGGGTGTCTGTGGGCCTCTTAATAAACATAATAAACATGCTGCAGTGATGCAGCTGTATGCTAGTATTTATTGGAGATACTAACATATTAAATACTTAATAGCATCTATTGCTATTTGCACTCTCATCAACAAGGCCTTTCCATCCACAGAACTGCCACTCAATGGATGTTTTTTTGTTTTTGGCACCATTCTGAGTAAACTCTAGAGACTGTTGTGCGTGACAATCCCAGGAGATCAGCAGTTTCATCAGTTATCAGCATGCCATGGTCAAAATCACTGAGATCACAGTTTTCCCCCATTCTGATGGTTGATGTGAACATAAACTGAAGCTCCTGACCCGTATTTGAATGATTTTATGCAATCGCACGAATATGTAGGTGTACATGTGTTCCTAATAAAGTGCTCAGTGATTGTATGTACATACAGGTGAAACTCGAAAAATTAGAATATCGTGCAAAAGTTCATTAATTTCAGTAATTCAACTTAAAAGGTGAAACTAATATATTATATAGACTCATTACAAGCAAAGTAAGATATTTCAAGCCTTTATTTGATATAATTTTGATGATTATGGCTTACAGCTTATGAAAACCCCAAATTTAGAATCTCAGAAAATTAGAATATTACATGAAATCAATAAAAAAAAGATTTTAAATACAGAAATGTCGGCCCTCTGAAAAGTATAATCATGCATATGTACTCAGTACTTGGTTTGGGCCCCTGTTGCATTAATTACTGCCTCAATGCGGCGTGGCATGGATGCTATCAGCCTGTGGCACTGCTGAGGTGTTATGGAAGACCAAGATGCTTCAATAGCGGCCTTCAGCTCTTCTGCATTGTTTGGTCTCATGTCTCTCATCTTTCTCTTGGCAATGCCCCATAGATTCTCTATGGGGTTCAAGTCAGGCGAGTTTGCTGGCCAATCAAGCACAGTAATACCATGGTCATTGAACCAGGTTTTGGTACTTTTGGCAGTGTGGGCAGGTGCCAAGTCCTGCTGGAAAATGAAGTCAGCATCTCCATAAAGCTTGTCTGCTGAAGGAAGCATGAAGTGCTCTAAAATGTCCCGGTAGACGGCTGCGTTGACTCTGGACTTAATAAAGCACAGTGGACCAACACCAGCCGATGACATGGCTCCCCAAACCAACACAGACTGTGGAAACTTCACACTGGACTTCAAGCATCTTGGATTGTGTGCCTCTCCATTCTTCCTCCAGACTCTGGGACCTTGGTTTCCAAATGAGATGCAAAATTTGCTCTCATCAGAAAAGAGGACTTTGGATCACTGAGCAACAGACCAGTTCTTTTTTCTTTAGCCCAGGTAAGACGTTTGACATTTGAAGCCCATGTCCAGGACCCGTCTGTGTGTGGTGGCTCTTGATGCAGTAAGTCCAGCCTCAGTCCACTCCTTGTGAAGCTCCCCACACATTTGAATGGCCTTTTCCTGACAATCCTCTCCAGGCTACGGTCATCCCTGCTGCTTGTGCACCTTTTTCTTCCACACTTTTCCCTTCCACTTAACTTTCTATTAATGTGCTTTGATACAGCACTTTGAGAACATCCAACTTCTTTTGCAATTACCTTTTGAGGCTTTCCCTCCTTGTGGAGGGTGTCAATGATGGCTTTCTGCACAACTGTCAGGTCAGCAGTCTTCCCCATGATTGTGAATTCAACTGAACCAGACTGAGAGACCATTTAAAGGCTCAGGAACCCTTTGCAGGTGTTTAGCTGATTAGAGTGTGACACTTTGAGCCTACAATACTGAACCTTTTCACAATATTCTAATTTTCTGAGATTCTGAATTTGGGGTTTTCATAAGCTGTAAGCCATAATCATCAAAATTATATCAAATAAAGGCTTGAAATATCTTACTTTGCTTGTAATGAGTCTATATAATATATTAGTTTCACCTTTTAAGTTGAATTACTGAAATTAATGAACTTTTGCACGATATTCTAATTTTTCGAGTTTCACCTGTAGATATGTCCAATCAATATGAGTAATCATTTCGAGTACTCAAGTAGACAAAAACACCAAAATGCCCATCCATATCCAGCTGTGTAGCCATATTTGCTACTCAGGTGTGCAGTGTAGCAAATATGTATATGTATCCAGTATTGTGGCTTTTGGACATGTGATGCAATCACTTCCGATGCACTTCAGCACATTTAGCGGAACTCCATTTATGCCTTTGAGTGATTATCTCCCAATGGCATTAAACTGTCAGTGCAGTAAAAGGATTTTGAACAATCAATGATAAGTCGGATATTGTCCTCATTGTGAATCTTGGTTCAAGAATGGAAGCAATTTAAATCCATTTTTTTTTCATATTTAAAGGATCGTTCAATACAAGTTAATATCCATAGACAGCATTTGATTGACTGACAAATTTGTTTTAGATTTGTCCCTCGTTTGTTTAATAAAGTGCAAAAATCATGGTTACAGTAGGCAATTTCAGTGGATGTAAATAGGGCTAATCCATAAACGTTAAAGTACATACTGTTTAAAAAAGTATCTCTACAAGGTGCAACATTATGTGGCAATGCGATTTTAGTGTGATAAAATAAGAGATTTATCTACGTTGCTGCATTAACTAGATTACAGACATAATGTTAGTAAGTGATTTTATTACAGAAAAATTATATTAACAGATGTAATGTTTACATCTTGTGGCTATACTGTAAAAAAAAAGTGTTTATTTTTGTTTATGGACTATCCCCATTTACTTACATTATAAGTGACTTAATGTAACCCTGACAAAAACAAGGGATGATTGTGCCACAAATGCTGTAGATAGAGTTTCACTTGTATTGAGCACAGAAAATTCCATTCCTGTAAACTGTTCCAGTATTTTGTCTTAAAATTTCCCAGGTTGCTTTTATAAGAAGACAATGCAAGTAATATAGTTTCTACATATTTAAAAATAAATTAAAGGATTTCTTTATTCAGACCAAAATCACATTGCACTAAAAAAAGCTAGACGCAGCACAATGAATGGAATGCAGATGTCTCAGATGTTTTTTTTACTTGACAAGACATCTAAAAATCATGTTGCTCATGACAAGGCACTAAAAAAAACATTGATTTTGTTTATTTATTACATTGTACAATTAAACAATTAAAAATGAGTGCAGATGGATGCAAAGATGCATTCGGTGTGAACAGCACCTTACACATCTCTCTACTGCAACAGAAGATATAAGGTAAATATTGCAGAGGAACATGGCACATAGCCACATTTGTCAGCTATTTTAAATATATGTTATCATAAATTTAAAACCTAATGACAGATAAAGAGGATAGTCATATAGAGTTTTGCACAGGGGTCAAAGGTAATCACCCATAGAGGTTTGGATCTAACCTCAATCTCTAAATAGTTAAATGGCTTTTAAAGATATATCCACTTTAGTGGACATCATTAGTTACATTTTTAACTTCCAGCTTGTGCATTTTTTAAATGTCTACATCTACAATATACCATTTAAAATCTTGTACTAGCCACACATTCAGTAACAGACTGATCGGGAGGATAAATAAAATCTGAGAGGTCTATTAAGCTGAAGTGGAGACCTCTGTCTCACCCACGTCTGTTTCTAAGCTCGGAGGCACACTGCGCACCCATCACTATCACAAATTTAAAGTTATTGATTCATTCTCATGCCCTGCAATTCAGCAGCAAACACATAAAACATGCTGTGTGAGGAGTCATCAAGAGCTCCACAGCTGACGAGACCAGTGTGCAAATTACAATTACTTTTAAAGATCCAACACTTTTAAACGAATATTGGCTTTTTCAAAGAAATTAAAAATGTCTGTTAAAAGATTGAAAGGAAACATAAATGTTAAGGTAGAAAATATCTGTCAAAGTTTGTCTTGCGCAGTGAAAATTGTCATGTGGCACCAATAGCAGAGTTAGATAAATATATATTGTCTAAAAGATGTTTTTTCTGTGATATATTTGTGATATTTAATAAATAATGATAGGACATGACATGCTTTGTCAACATACCACCTAAAACTGATGGCAATGGAAAGTGCATAAGCGGTAAACCGTTGCTGATGTTATAAGTTTTGGCGATCGCGACTTTTCTTTGCTTCTATAGGATGACGTGATCATTTGTACTCTGACTAACTTGCAATCTATCTTTTATCGTTACTGAATCGTTTGAAAACCCATATGTAAAGCATATATAAACTTGCATGAAAAAAATAAATATTAAATTTTTACCCCCACCTTGCCGATCAGCACCATGGAGTGAGACTGGATTAATTTCCCTTTCTCCCAAAGCAAAGATGAAGAGATTTGGTCCAGATAAGCGGTGCTGGTCACCCACTGTCTACTCTACATCATAGGCATTATACATTGCTCATCTGCACTAAAGGCCACCAGAGGTCGCTCTTAGTGGCACCCATTAACAAAAATCATACACTTGCAAGGCTTAAGTATAACGAACGATAGTGAGACAAACAGACCCAAGAGCAGAGGAACAGTTCAAAGCATTTATTAACAGTAATAATGAGCAGTCACTGGGTTGAGGAATGTAGAAAATCCCGACACCGGCTGCAGTTGCAGGAAGCGATCTCCAATGGCGTGCGTGTGGTAGTCACGCAAGGGGCAGTCTGTGAAGAGTATGTTCGTAAGATGAGTGTGTGCATTGTGGAAGTCAGAATCAGATACGTAGAATCCTCCGTTGAAGCTTAGTGAGATGCTAAGCACAAAAGAGCGAACTTAACTCCCGACACACAGGCAGAGACGAGGTATCCTCCGTGGAAGACAAGCTGACACGGAGCAATACTAGAAGGCATCCACACTCCCAACACGTGGGCAACCAAGAGATACACGACACAGGACCAACAAGACAAAGAGAGTGAGGTACTCAACATCAAACAACAATCTAGCAAAGATACTGAGAACACGACAGGCTTAAGAAGGGAGTAAATTAGGGGAGAACAGGTGTTGCTTGGCATGCTAATCAGTAGCATGATCAACAATCAGTGTTCCCATGGAAATACAGATCAAGCATGCAGGCCGCGCCTGCGAGACATGAGGGAGAGAAAATGACAAAACATACAAAACAAACCGACAAACTCTCTGGAGCCCTGACACCAAGTTATCTTTAAATGGTAGTTGAACAAGAGTGAGTCTATATTTATAATGACATCTTATATTTATCTCTAATACGTCTATGAAATTATCATGTAGAGGAGCAATCAATAGTCTCTGAAACAGCTCCACTTGGAACCCTAGAATTAGCTTTGTGATTGTAACTATATGGGCAGGTGAAGAGTGTCATTTCCATGCTAATAGTAGGACCAAATGCAATTGCAAAAATAATGACCGTTTCTGAAACACATTGCCCATCTGCCATTAGACGGAACAGGTATTACGCCATTGGTTGAGCCAATATTGTTATGTCAGACTAGTTGGGATACTAAGACATACAGATCAATGTGATGGTGCTACATTGTTTACACTTTTCATGAAAATCAACCTACAGATGGCTTACTTATAGTTGTCTCTGTACATTAAAAATGGGATATAGGTTAGGTGTAAACTGGGGTGTTTTAAATATTTTAACATTGGAAAGAAGACCAGTGTTATGTATACCCTGTCTTGTTGCACTGTTGCCCTTTTGTTTACCATTTTTGTCACTTTTGTACTCCTTAGTTTTCACTTTTGTCCCTTTTGTAGCTCCACAGTCTTGTTTTCCCTCGTGTTCACTGTTCATTGTTTTCACCTGCCCTTGTTAATTTGCCTTTGGTTTTTGTTAATCTCCTTGTTATCTTGTTTGAGTCCTGTTTGTTCATTGGCCCCTTTGTCCCACATTTATGTATTTAAACCCTGTCTGTTTGTTCAGTCTCTGTCAGTCGTTGTTTGTTAATGGAGGTATGTTGTTAGCCTGCCATGTGTTCCCTGCCATGTGTTCCCTGCCATGTGTTCCCTGCCATGTGTTCCCTGCCATGTGTTCCCTGCCATGTGTTCCCTGCCATGTGTTCCCTGCCATGTGTTCCCTGCCATGTGTTCCCTGCCATGTGTTCCCTGCCATGTGTTCCCTGCCTGTGGTCATCGTGTTTAGTTTTCAGTTTTATGTTTTATTTCCCCATTGAGGGTTGTTCCTTTGTGTTTACTTGTTTGTTTATTTAATAAATTCTTAACTGCATTTGGATCCGCATCTCCTCGTCTGCCTCTCTGCTCAAGCGTTACAGAACGACTGACCCAACAATGGATCCAGCGGTTCTCCGGGCAAGCTGCCGCCTCCTGGACCTGAAGCAAGGAAGCCGCCCGGTGGAGGATCACATTAGGGACTTCCTGTACCTGGCGGGCGCCACCGACTTTCCTGACTCCTCCCTGGTGGTGTTTTTCCAGGCTAGCCTGACCGGTTCGCTCCAAGAGCGGTTGCCCACGACGACGCGTGGCTGGACGCTCGGCGAGTTCATGGAGGAGACACTTCTGGTATGCGGCTCGCTGCTTACTGTGGGTGTGGTTGAGGATCCTGCCTCTACTCCCACGGCGGTGACCCTCCAGTCGTCCTTGGCTCGTCCTCTTCCACCTGCCCCACCGGTCAGCGAGCTCGCCCCCACGCCTGTCGTCGTCCATGAGCCAGCACGGTCAACTTCGTCCGCCCAGAGGAGGAAAAGAAGACGGGTTTCCGCCTCCCGGCCCACGCCTGCCCCGGTCTGCGAGCCAGAGCCTACGCTGACCAGGAACAGTGTCCCAGCTTCGCCAGTCGCATCAGCCCGGAGGAAGAGGAGAAGGGGAAAGGTCTCTGCTCTCCAGCCTCCGCCTGCCGCAGCCCCGTGCCCTAAACCCCTCTTGGCTCTGCTCTCAGCGCCCAGCGACCCCAAACTGGTGCATACCACGGTAACCCAGCCAGTGCCTGTCGCCTCAGAGGTCCAAGAGCCAGCGCCAGTGGCCGTGACTGTCCAAGAGCCAGCGCCAGTGGCCGTGACCGTCCTAGAGCCAGCGCCTCCCGAGCCTTCCAGGGCTCCTCCTCCCGAGTCTTCCAGAGCTCCGCCTTCCGAGCCTCCCGCGGCTCTGCCTCCCGAGCCTCCCGCGGCTCTGCCTCTCGAGACCCCAGAACCTTCCAGGTCTCCGCTCCTAAAGCCTCCTACGGCGCCGCCTACCTCGGATCCGCCTCCTGAGCCTCCCTCAGCTCCACCTTCTGAGCCTTCTAAGCCATCACCTCCCTCGGCTTCGCCTCCGCCTCAGAGGTCCTCCTTGGCTCCGCCGGCCTCCCCGGTGGCCACTCCTCCTCCCAGGCCCCCTGAACCGGCCCTTGCCCCACGGCCATCTCCTAGGCCACCAAAACCGGCCTCTGTCCTGTGACCCCCTCCCAGGTCCCCTGAACCGGCCCTTGGCCCACGGTCCCCTCCCAGGCCCCCTGAACCGGCCCTTGCCTTATGGCCAGCCCCCGGGCCATCTAAACCTGTCCCTGCCCGGTCAATACCACCCCGACCTCCTAAACCTGTCCCTTTGTGCCCCCGTGGACTGCCTAATTGCCCCTTGTGCCCCCGTGGACTGTCTCATCTCCCTTTGTGCCCCGTGGACTGTCTTATTTCCCCTCGTGGCCCCCCTTGGACTTCCTGCCTGCCCTTTGTGCCCCCTTGGACTTCCTGCCTGCCCTCTGTGCCCCTTGGACTGCCTCCTTGTTCTTGTGCCCCCCCCGGTCTGTCTGTCTGCCCCCGGTGCCATCATTTTGTTCTCTGTGGGTTTTCTGTCTTTTGTCTTGGGTTTTTAGGATCGTCTGGAAGCCGATCCTTTGAGGGGGGCTCTATGTATACCCTGTCTTGTTCCACTGTTGCCCTTTTGTTTACCATTTTTGTCCCTTTTGTAGCTCCACAGTCTTGTTTTCCCTCGTGTTCACTGTTCATTGTTTTCACCTGCCCTTGTTAATTTGCCTTTGGTTTCTGTTAATCTCCTTGTTATCTTGTTTGAGTCCTGTTTGTTCATTGGCCCCTTTGTCCCACATTTATGTATTTAAACCCTGTCTGTTTGTTCAGTCTCTGTCAGTCGTTGTTTGTTAATGGAGGTATGTTGTTAGCCTGGTATGTGTTCCCTGTTTGTGTTCATCGTGTTTAGTTTTCAGTTTTGTTTTATTTCCACATTGAGGGTTGTTCCTTTGTGTTTATTTAATAAATTCTTAACTGCATTTGGATCCGCATCTCCTCGTCTGCCTCTCTGCTCAAGTGTTACAACCCGACACCAACACATTGCACGAAAAGTGCACCACAACACGTACTTGACCTAAAACACAGAGGCCGTCTTACAAAGAACCTCTTCAAAATGAATTTTTATAGCTCTATGGTAAAAGCCATGGGTTCATCGATGGCCATTAAGCTTCTTTGTCCAAATGCATAATTATTCAATTGAAAACCAGAACAAAGGGATCAAGTCGAAGAGGCTTATAGTGAAAAACAGCCACGTAGATGAATTAGGGAGAACCCTGCTGTGAGTGGAGCTTGTAAAATATTAAAGAGTCCACTCACATGCAGGCTCTTTAATATCCAGCTACATTCTAGACATATCTGATTTTGCATAAGTATGCTATATTAAATACTGTATATTTAGTTATGCTCTGATTCTAATTGTTATTCAAGAAACACTCTTCATTTATACGTTTTGTATATACATTTTCAGGATTTTATGTAGAGACAGACCGATAATTGGTTTAACTTATAAATATGCTCATTTATTACTAGTATTTCAATATTTGTTTTAAGCATAACTGTTGGACGTAGTCCACATCAAAGGTTAAAAATAAAATGTGAAATTATTTCGATTGAAAAACAACTTTACATAAATAATAATGTAATTATTGTTAATTTTATTTAATATTATTCATAACAAAATATTCATAATTCATAATATTTGTTGCTGTCAATTTATCATCATTATTGAGCCCAAAAGTAGGTCTTCATTGATACGTTTTTGAATTGGAATGGGCATTTTATGTGGAGAAATACATATACTGTACACACACACACACATATATATATATATATATGTATGTACAGTATATGTCTTTCTCTACAAAAATAAAATATATATATATATATAACTTTGCAAAAATAATAATGTTATTATTATTACTTTAATAAAATTATATTAAAAAAATCTAAATCCATTTGTTTTAATTGTTGTTGTCTATTGATTATATTTTATTGAGCCCAAGTAAATATAAATAAAAAGTAAATCATTCACAAAAAATCAGTTCTGTATTTTGGTTATCCGACATGTAAACATAAAAATAATCTGTTTCGGATCAGTCATTAAAAGAAAACTGAATAACTATACAAAAAACCATATCAGTAAATTTCCAATTTAATGGATGAGGAGCATATTAGAGATTCGAAATGGTAGTTGACACCTGTCTACTTTCAATAGATAAATAGATACAACATCTGAGGTTAATCCTAATGCTTGTGTTTTATGGAAGTGGTTCATAAGCAAGTACGAGACATAGAGAAAGAGAGTGTTGTTATCTGCAGCACATTAAAGTATGATTTTCAGGGACAATCTGTGCTCTTGCATTTTTTCCGTTGTCTCTTGCGATTCACAGTCCAGAATAAAAGCTTCTCTCACAAACATAAAACAAGCCAACTGAAGGACTGCAAAATAGGCATTACATAGCCTCCAGCACGGAGTTGAAAAATAGAGCTCTACACTTTTTTTTTATCAACTTGCATTACCACTCAGTTTGCACATGGTGTATCAGTCGCCAAATTTAATTTCATCCAAATAGCTTAGTTATGGAAGTAAGAACATAGCTGACAATACAAGTACCTAAACAAGGTTCATTTATATATATATATATATATATATAAGACTGTGAATCGATTAAACAATTGTGATTAATTGTGATTAATCATTGTATTTGGTACATTAAAACAAACATTAAAGTATAATTATTAATAGAGTATATTTAATTTATACTTTTTCTCAAAGATCTTGCAATAAATGGGCAAGTCATCATTTATTTGAATAATTTAAATTAATATGTTAATTATGTTAAAAGAGTTAATTAGACACATTTTTACAGGTATACATTTTTGATTCAAGTACAGTGTATATGGGTAACACTTTACAATAAGGTTTCATTTGTAAATATTAGATGACAACATTAGTTAACATGAACTAACAAATAAATATATTTTTCAGCTTTATTTAATCTTGGTTATAATGTTAATTTCAATATTTATTTCAACATAGTAATACATTTTTTTAAATTAAAAGTAGTATATGTTGACGTTAGTTAATGCACTATGAAATAACATGAAGTAACAATGAACAATTGTATTTTTTTTATAACTAGCTTTAATAACGGACAAAGCTTAATAAATACTGTAAAAAATATATTGTTCATTGTTAGTTTATAATACCTTATGGAACAAATGGAACCTTACTGTAAAGTGTTACCAGTATATGCATACATGCTATAAAATCAGTGGTCATCCTGTAATTAAAAGTTGGGCAAAATTTTCTGTTTTATTCCAGTGGACTTTTTTAATAATAGGATACAAATGGGCATATTCAATTCGTGCCCAGCTTTATTGGCAAGAGAAACGTAGGTGTACTCTCTTTCTATATATACATACAGCATAAAAGAGAGAGAGAGAGAGAGAGAGAGTGAGTACTGGTAATACGACTTTGAAGTCGTGGTTTTGAAGAACAGTAATGGAGCCGGTCCTTTATACTTGTACGTCACATGAATTTCTCATACATGAGATCTGTGAAAAATTACAATTCTGACATAATTTAATTCACTTTCATGTTGTTCCAAACCTGTATAATAGTGTTCAGTCTCAGTTTACATTTTATAATAATCCCCCCAAAATGCTGTTTTAACTTTGCCTCTGCTAACTCAAAGCAATCTTTAAGACTTTGTTTTCCTCACCACAATCCCTCTCTGCGAGATGCTTCTAATAAGTTCTACTTATAACATGCTTTTTTGCCTTTGATCACCAGGAATCCACAGAGGAGCAGTCTGTAAGCCACAGCTAATGATCCAAAGATAGCTGGGTGGGTTGGCACCCAGTGTGGTTTGGAGATGGTTTATTCCAGGTTTGCTTTACATCAGTAGCTTAGATGAGTGGTTAAGTTGCTCAAATGAATAAGAAGCATTAGATAGTGAATATTAAAAAATATCTATCCCAACAAACTCTCTTTCCCAAAATCCTTAGTCATATGTAGGCTATATTACAGCCGCATACGGTATATTGACTAGATAACAAACTCATCGTTAGTGTTTAATGAACAGTAACTGGCTGTTTTTGCATCTGAGGAAGGTTATAATGGTGCTTCTGTTGCCCCCGAGATATTTAGAAGATATAAATAATGCATGTTTTTATCTAATGCAAGAGGAGAAGATTCTCCACCCTTTTGTACATTATTATACTTTCTCTCTCTCTCTCTCTCTCTCTCTCTCTCTCTCTCTCTCTCTCTCTCTCTATTTGTGACCGCAAATGTTCAAACACATATGGTTAGAGTACACTGAAGCTATAACACATTGAAACATCTCATCGGTTAACATGCTTGCCTCATTGCACAATCTTATTTTCATAAACTAATGATGCTTTTCACTTCAAAAGGAGAAGGCCAACAAATTTCTCTTCGTTTCAATTATGACTTACCAAAGGAATCATTAAGAATATTGGGTGAAAGCATAAATGAATGAAGCTAGTTTTCCTGCAAAACTTTTCCTCATGCTTGACGAATTAGTCCTTACACATTCCACAAATGACAACACTGGTGCACTTTATCTTAGCGGATTATTGCGTCTTTACAGGATAATTATTTTCATAATCTTTATTGATTATGTAACTGCTTCCAAAATCTACTCAGCAGCAACCAGACACTCATAAATTTGTTCTATATGCAGAAGCATCATTTGACTGGCTCAATGTCTTTACTCAGGGTTTATGTCATATAAAAACCTTTTTGGCTGATTTTGCTTTGCACTGAATCTTAGATCTCATGCCTCTGAAAGCTTCAACATGGAGTCTCTTGAATATTTAATCAACTTTTTCTCTGCAGATCACCATTCTCCACCTTCCAAACACAAGAATGGACTTTAAAGTGAAATCAGAAGCATTAAAAACCACCATATCTCCATAAATTTCAACGTTAAAAAAGAAACACAGGCACACAGATAATCAATCAACTTTCTTACCATAAATGAATGCTGACTGTGCACCAAATATAGTCCCTCTTTTAAAAAAATTAAATAAAATGTAAAATTCCAAAACAGGGGGGGTATCCGATAATGACGGCCTGGGCTCAAACATGAGTGAGAGGGATCAAGCCAGACAGCTAGCAGAGATGCTGAAAAGGAATATTAGGATGAAAGTGCTTCCTCCCTCCGACTCTCACTCACACTCTCCCTCCTCCCAATCCGTTCATCATAGGAGGAGCTCTATGAACACGCCCAAGCAACTCACAATGGTAGTACCCATCCCTACCTCTGTTCCTCACTCACTCTCACATGTGCCATAAAACCAGAGAGAGAGAGAGAGAGAGAGAGAGAGAGAGAGAGAGAGAGAGAGAGGAAAACAATAATGCACGTCAGGGAGAAGGAATTGGGCTTGGCAGATTGATAGCTGCTGATGGGTGGGGGGAGGAGTTAAAGCTTTATATTTATGATGGTTGTCTGGTTAACTGGACTGCAATGAATATGTAAAACAGTTCACAATAGTTAAACTGAGCAGAGTATCACTGCTAGTTCACTTCTGTAATGATGCACATTCGGCCTGCGTCTTGACACTTGGATTTGTGGAATGAATTGAATTTATTCTGCTATATATTGGACTACTGGTAATGCGATCCTGCTTAAACAAGAACCAGTTTTAGTAGCTGAAAATATTATTTTGAAATCCTTAGAAACAATGTGAGAAGTGACTTACCACATCAAAAATAATCCATTCATCAATCTTCCAGATCCTCCTGTATATATTCACCTCACAAACAGGGAATACATTAATTTTCTTCACACACTTTTTACTGGATGAAATGCTTTTACCTGGGAAGTGTGTGTGTGTTTGTGTGTGTGTGTATGTGTGTGTGTGTGTGTGCGTGTGTGTGTGTGTGTGTACAGGTTTGGGTGATTTACAAGGACATTTTTTTAGGATACAAACTGGTAATCACAAGGGTATAATGCTATAAATGTGGTTTGTGGTATAAATGTGGTTTATCTAGTGTCTCTATAATTCAAATCGCTTAAAATACTAAACAATATTTTTTTGAAAATGTAAAAATGCAGAAACTTTTTTGTGAGGGTTAGGTTTAGGGGTAGGGTTAGGGGAGAGAATCTACAGTTCATACAGTATAAAAATAATTATGTCTATGGAGAGTCCTCATAAGGATAGCCGCACCATGTGTGTGTGTGTTTGTGTGTGTGTGTGTGTGTGTGTGTGCAAGACAAAGAGCCCCAAGGTATGTCATATTGAAGTGCTGCATAGTCTGTACTTTGCCTGATGCAAAACCTTGCCACAACATGTGTGTGGATAAAGCAGATTCAGTTCACACTGTTGCTGTTCATCTGTTCGAGGTCTTTTGGTTTAGTTTCCCCTATAAATTGTTTGAGTTTTTAGTGTTGACATATGTTACTTTTTAACAACATTCTTGTTGTTTAAATTGTTTCCTTGCATTCCCACATATGTATTCATACAAGCACGAATAAAAAAACTCTTAATATTAACTGATAAATTGTTTGAGAAATAATGAAAACAGTAGCTGCTCAAAAACCTCTGACAGTGAAAGTTCCTTGAACAGTTTTTATGCAATATCCCAAAATGTGCATAACAATATGTGGATGGAATCTCAGCTAATGACAGATAAATGGTCACTGGAACTGAATTGTCCTTAAACTACCTCCTCTGGAACATCAATTTACCCAGATACTGTAGGACATTATCCTGGATCAACCACATTTCTCACACTAAAACCATCTCTAACATTATTGCCCGAACTCCATCCCAAACCCTACCCATAATGGCAGGATTATACTACACATCTTTAAAAAAGTGAAATATGTAAATGTCTACAGAAAAACTGGGCATCACACTCCAAACGACTTCAGATAAAGCAGTAAAGTCAATCTGAACACAACAAACTCATGCAGAAACACACGCCCACCAATGAACTCGTCATCTACATTGTAGAGTCATTAATTCTCCTTCCATAACTCAAAGTAACTTTTCCATCACAAAGCTTGCATTCAAGCAGTTCCGCACGCATTTCCATTGGAAGGTCACCGTTTGATTTCAGATTTGACCTGGACATGGAGACATCACACAGAGCAATTTATAGGAACAGTGGTCTCATTTTCAGAGGATTGTATACAAAACAAAATCAAAACACTAGTGGTGCTCCTAGATCAGCACTTCCATTTTCTGAAACCATCCACATACAGATATGGGACCCTGCTACACTGTGGTTTTCCTGCAACATCCTATTGCATAATAGATTTTGAACTTGCTATGATGAATAGTCATGCAGTATTTAGATTGTGCAGGGGGAGGCAAGATTCTGCCTGACCTAAAATGGAGCTCCGGTGAGTATACAGTGGTACGAATGGATCCTCCATTGACGCTAGTCCTGCCCCATCCTGTGGCCCACCCTCCCTCATCAGGACCAGTTGGTTTGACCTGCTGCTCAGCCGTCATTATAAAGAGTGGATGTCCCGCACAGGAAAGGAAAAAGCTCACTAATCCCACACCATATAATTCTGCTTGCAAAGAGGATTAGAGCCAACCACTAGATGCAGTCCATGATGAGATTTAAATCATACACCCTTGTCAACTCCTCATCAACAATCATCATATTCATCATGATCATATTTACTGACTATGTGATTTATCACCCCAAAAAAATCAACATTCTGTCATTTACTTACCATAATGTTGCTCCAATCCCACATACATTTCTTTCTTCAGCCCTTTCAGCCTCTTGGGTATCCCCGGACCTCAGTTTGAAAACCTCTACTTTAAGCTACAGACAGAAGGGACCTTTTGAGAAATCTTTGCATAGATGACAACAAAGTTCTGTGTTCACAACAGTTTACATAGGTGCTATAGCTGCACATTTCTCAAGTGAAACATCAAAAGAAGCCCATTATAGAAACTAATACACATATTTTACAACAATTAAACTCCTAAATGAGAAAAAATTGACATGGTGTTGCTTATTACGTAGGTAAAATGCCATAATCATTTAAGAAACTGCTAAAAACATTCTGGGACCCAAATAAGGCTAAATCTTCCCTGCAGTTGAATTATTGTTTTATGTAAACACATAATATTCACGACAGCCACTCTGCAGAACCTGCAGTGGCTGTCAGGACCTGCATTATGCAGAATCATCGTGGTTACATTTTCACTCAGCTTAAGTACTCTACTGGCTCTCAAACAACAGTCCTTGTCTATCACTAACGAATGATGGACCAAGGATTGACCAAATGCAGTATATTATGCATAGCAGTGGTGGCTTGCACTTGGCTTTAATTAGGTTTTTAGGCATGTAAATCAGACTATGTCTCTAAGTTCTCCTATTGAATCAATAAAGGTGAAACTTAAGATGCTGATTACAATTTCCATCAGTGCTGCCCTTAAAAACAGTGGTTTGTGGTTCCCATCACACATTATTGCATACATTTAAGCATGTTCACTTATTCCTGTTGCACAGCATTTATTTTTACAATAAATCTCCACTTTTACATTTTCATTTTAGTTTTTGCAATTAGAATTCTTCATGCATATCACCAGCTGCTGGGGAGTGAAAAATAATGGTAACTTAAATATTGATTTAATTCTCAACCACACTTATCATATTCCTTGAGTCTAATAGAGTCTAATAGATTACTTATATGCTGCCTTTTTGTGCCTTTTGGAGCTTAAAAATGTTGGTACCCAATTACTTGCAAAAATGTTTGTTAGTGTTCAGCAGAAGAAAGTAAGTTCTTTCATCTGGCATGAGGGTAAGTCAATGATGAGAGAATTTTCATTTTTGGGTGAACTATCTCTTTAACATAATAACGTTGTGAGCAGAATTATGTTTTTCATTTCGGGTTCGTTCTGAGCAAAAACAGTATTTTCAGAAGTTATGCAGCCTCCTTTCCAAAAGGTTACCGTTATAACAAAACAAAAGAATGGTTAATAATGTTCTTTTTAAAATGACTACTCTGCTCTAATGGGTGGATAAAATACCAATTGTAGTGGGGGCAGTGGTGGCTCAGTGGTGGAGGCTCAGGGTTACTGACCAGAAGGTCAGGGGTTCAAGCCCCAGCACCACCAAGATGCCACTGTTGGGCCCTTGAGCAAGGCCCTTACCTCCAGGTTGCTCCGGGGGGATTGTCCCTGTAATAAGTGCTCTGTAAGTCGCTTTGGATAAAAGTGTCTGCCAAATGCATGTAAATGTAAATGTAGTGTTGCCAGATCTCACAAGAGAAACATGCAACATAGTCTGGAAGCAAGCCCAAAATAAGCCACTTGCCACATCAAAATAAGTGAAAATAAGCAATTAATTTTTTTCTCCTGTGTGGTAGATTTATCACCATATAAACCATAACAAGCAGTTAATTAACAGTTAAGTATCATTTTATATACAGATCTGCTTCTCTGCTGCTAAAATCCTGCAGCATCAATTCTGCATTAAAGCAACACATCTAACAAGAATTCAGTGAATACTTGGAAACAACTGAGAAAAGTAAATTTTACCTCTAATATTGTATTCCTTGTTTCTAGATTAGTCATGGATGTATACTGTAGTATTTATGCAAAGTTGTTAAAAAGGGCATCCACAATGGGCAATTATGCAAAGAAAATGTGATGCAGCAGTTTCCTTCAGGGTCAAAGTATACATTAAATTTTTACAGGACAACATGAAGTGATGTAGTTCCAAAAATACATTGACATTGATAAACCCTTTGGCCTTTAGTTTCATGAAAAAATTATTGGTGCAAAATTAACCGGTTATAACCAGTTACCAGCATTTAAAAATAATGTTTTCACTTTGTTCCGGTTTTCAGTTACGTTCTGCTAAATCACTTTTTGTTTTTTACAATATATATATTTTTTTCAGTTATTATTTTCATTCCTTGAACCATTTTTAGTCCCTGGTTGTGAGCACAAAATGTAATAATTGTTGGCAAATGTAATAGGTTATTATATTAAGAGAAATTTAACAGGCTACATTATGAACATTTTTATAAAACTGTAAACATTTGTGATTGTGACCTGCTCCATCATTTTGAGTCGCTTTGACTCATTAACACATTTTGAGTTTTCTAAATTAATACTAAATGTATTTCTAAAAATTAAATTTCTACTCCAAACCCATTGTGGAGATATAATCACTTAATTGATGGCTATCATAACACAGCGATTTTGAGAAAATGGTCTCTAAAGATTCTAAACAATTTTTAGGGAAAAGAAATACATAAAATAATTGATAGTCATCAATCATAGGTAAGTTAAGATATAATGCACATAATATCCTAAATACATTTAATAATGTATCATTTTAGCAATATGGTCCCTAACTAACTAAAGAGCTAGGATCATTTACTAACTTTCCTGAGGTAAATGTAACATTAGGTGACAGGTTATACAGAAGCGCTTTATTGACACCAACCTTGAAGACCCATACAAGTAAGTTGTATTGTATCTTTCAACATACTCTCTGATGTTCATTCAAGTTGTATTTCATGCTATAACTTGTATTAAATTGAAGAAGATAATCAGTTAACCCGTGCCTGCAGAATCACCATAAAGGACATTGTTTTAGAACAGTTTTCCTAATATGCCCCTGTGGCAGGGCTGAGGGCGGGGCCGGGTCGTGATCCTACACACCTGGTCCCATATTAGGCTAATTAAGCCTCCAAGAGGGATAAAGGTCGACTGCAGAGGATCGTGCGGGAGAGAGAGATCGTTTACGGACATGTCCGTCATGTGTGTGTTTGTCTTCTGTTTTAGTATATTAATTAAACCATCATTTATGTTGAAAAGCCGGTTCTCGCCTCCTCCTTTCCATTGATCCCTTTACAGCCCCCCACCACCCAACTTCCAAAGTGTGTGTATGCTGCGCACATTTTCACAGCGCCATAATTTTTTGGTGTAATCCTGATGTGTGATTAGTAAATTGCGTACGCACATTTTAATGCCCATTTTGTGCATTTGCAACGTTTAAAAATCAGGCCCCTGCTCTTAGCACACCTTCGACATCAATGACTAGTAAACACATTTTCCACATAAATCAGACATGGCTACCCATCTGCGAGCTCTGGAACAGATCATCCTTTAAGTTGAACAAGATGAGAGGAAGAGTTAGTAAGAGTCCCCCATCAGATATAAATCAGAGTGTGGAATAGCAATGAGCTCTCTGCCGAAGCTCATCTCGTCATCTCCTCTGGAGAATTCACCAATAAAACCACCAATATTAATGTGTCATACACTGCATGTTTGAGAGCATGATGCTAACTTTCACTGCAGTGTGGGGCCTTCAGGCAGTTAGTCATTGCTTTCACAGGGGACAACTCGACTAGACTCTGCTCGCTTTTTGGATAGCATCTGGTACTCTTTTTAGTACCACCTTGGTCGAGGTTCCAAGTGAGCTGAGCCGATACTAAATGTGACGTCAAAACCTTGCAGATCACTGATTGTTCAGCGAGAATCGTCACTACCAGCATCACTGGATTTGCAATATGGGACATCAACCTGCTAGTTTTAAAGTTAGCTACAGCGATAGCAGTATCATTTGTTCACGCCACTTTTGAATTGAAATGGCACGCAAAACCACTCCGTGGTTAATAAACAAGGTGCAGACGTTCCTCTCGTTAGCGACGAACGAAACGATGCAAAAGAAAAAGTCTTTCAGGGAGTGTCTCAGCTGTTGGCTGAACACGGCTAGCACA
This sequence comes from Xyrauchen texanus, assembly GCF_025860055.1. Lineage (NCBI taxonomy): Eukaryota > Metazoa > Chordata > Actinopteri > Cypriniformes > Catostomidae > Xyrauchen > Xyrauchen texanus. The sequence continues at coordinate 20,453,049 of NC_068321.1, read as the reverse complement.
AGACCAACCAACAGTGTAGAGAAAAGTTAATTTTTTTTTTAAAGTGACTACAGAAACATCAAGGAAAAGTGGAAGTGGTTCGACCAGATGGACGCTATCTAGACCGACGAGCAATGGGAGGGAGAGTGATGTTGGAGTCCACGATGGAGGATGGTACGTAAACTTTATACTCCGCTTGAAAGATTCACTTTATTTAGATGGAAAGCTTGCTTCTAATATGACCAGGCTAATTCAACTGTTACACTTGTGTAAAATCACCATACAACAACTGCTTTATGCAGCACAATGAGCTAGTAGCTAACAGCTAGCGGTCGCGTTAATGTTTATTGTTTTGTGTCACGTTTAAGATGATGTCACGGCAGTAGAGGTGGCGCAACTATATAATCCCAACCAAGTTGAGGTGGCACTAAACAGCAGTGGAAAAGCAAGCTCAGAAAAGAAAAGCGAGTAGAGTCAAGTCAAGTCGAACCATAACGTGCAGTGGAAAAGTGCCATTATAGTTGCCTAATTGAACAATGTGAAGACAGAGCACATTAGGTGTACAGATTAAATATATAGCGTGTTTTCTAGTTTCAAACATTCACTCACAGAGAGGCCCAATAAGATAAAAATGGGAGTTTTGTGGCTTTTAGTCAATTTCTCTAAGCTTTGAGGCCATCTGTGCTAGTGTACTTGTAAAAGTTGTCAATATAAACTTTTAGCACATACTGTTAAAGGTGCACTCAGTAACATTTGTCTTTGTGTCCTCTTGGACTTACACTGCACTTTCATATTTTCTTTCGTTAAAACGCATGTATTATTTGAGCTGTTAAATCTTTTAAATCGTTTTTGTGGGATTACTGTGTTTACAGCATTACGTCATCATGTCAATGGAGTTGTAAAGTTGGATATATCTTTATACAGAAAAGGTTTGTAAGTGATTTTAGCACATTCAAATCTTGTTAAAAATGTGCATTTTGCTTAAGTCTTGTTGCTACACTTGTGAAACAGTGAGTATTTTAACATTCACGGATTGGCCTAATTCACATCCCTTGTAAGTGACTCACTGTAACCCAGATTTTTTGCCTTTTTTAAAGTCAAACTGTATTTTTGTGGTAATCAACATTGTACCACATTTGCTTGTATTGAACCTGGAATGTTCCATTAGGTGCAAAATTAGTAGAAAACACAAATAATACCTGCCAACCCACAGAAAGGCCAGGTGCATCCAGCCTGTGTGTGGGGGCGGATTATCTTTTCAAACTGAAGAGAGGCAGGGCTGCTGAATAAACAAACCACAGAGGTGAGGTCTCTCTTGCTTTTGCACTCTTGAAGCAAGCAGCTGATAAGGATGTTATTCTGGATGTCAAATGACTGTATACTTTAGCATGCATACACCATAATTCTGCCAAGAACTTGTTGAGAGGTGGACATCTTTGTGTAAGATTATACTAGGTTAAAACTCACTGCTGAGCTTTCTTGTATAATATCTGCTTTAGAGAATGCAGCCTTCATTCTAGTGCCCTCTCCTCAAGCCCCTATGTTTCTTTTTCTAAAGCCTAGACAAATATTGAAATTTAATTCACAATACAGTTATAATTTTCTCCATATGTCCCGTGTACTGGACAAAAACAAACTATTAGCTTAGCATTGTGTGACAGGTCTCTAGCTTTCTTTGTTAAGGAGGAAGCAGGAGTCGGGTAAGCATCCAGTGTAAGACTTTTATTTCTACACTTTTCAGTGACACACAAGGGATTGCTTTTCAGCATAACAAAAATGACACACATGAACATGGCTTTGCATCTCTCATTTCCCCTCCGGCATTTTGGACTGCCCTTTTATCCCACTCCAGCTCTTATTGGAACACAATACAGCTGTTAGAGGTGATTTCCCACAGGTGACAATCCTTACCGCTCTTCCTCTCCCGGGCTCCCTCTCCACAGACATTGCTCAGCCACACCCACATCACCACACATTGTTACAATTAAAGGAAAAGTTCACACAAATATAAAAATCCTGTCATCATTTATTCAAGCTTATGTTGTTCCAAACCATACAGTTTGACTTTCTGTCTTCTGTGGAACATAAAAAGTAGATGTTAGGCAGAATTATGGCCTCAGTCACCATTCACTGTTCTTCTGTTGCCATACAATAAAAGTAAATGGTGATTGACTCTAATGGTGTGTTCACACATGTAGTTCAGTTCTGTTGGTCCGGACCAAAAATGCTAATGATACATTTAGTCCTGGTTCATTTAGCGTTCACACTGGCATTTTTGACACCGAACCAAACGATATAAAACCAAAGGCATCAGGGAAAAGTCACGACCTATTTGGACAGCTTTTATGACGTATATGTTTTGACGGAACTTACCGAACAGCCAAAACAATGCTGGCGAAATGCGCTCGTTGGATGTATATATGTATATATGGTGGTATTTTTACCAGCTAGAACAAACAAAGAGTTAATAAAATGTGTAAAGGAGTCAAAACAGCACCTGGGATTCCTCCGTTGTACAAACAAATGAAGATATGCTGCAAGGACGGCCTTTCCGACACCAGTACCGAACTGTAATGGGCAACATAGCTCCTATGATGAGAAGAATCAGGTATGCTTGAGGTCAGTATTAGGCAAATTACTTTCCGTTTTTGGTCCGTTTAGATGTCTTTGGTCCATGTTGCGTTCATATATCAATCGAACCGTACCAGAGTTTGTTTGGAAGCGGACCGAGACCCACTTTTCAGGCGGTCTCAGTTCGCTTGTTTGGTGTGCACCAAGGTTCGGGTGACAGCGGTCACACTTGTTCAAATGAACCGCACTAACAGATCAATCACACCAGAGTTCGTAGTGGTGGTGGTGTAGTGGGCTAAAGCACATAACTGGTAATCAGAAGGTCGCTGGCTGATCCCCACAGCCACCACCATTGTGTCCTTGAGCAAGGCACTTAACTCCAGGCTGCTCCAGGGGGATTGTCCCTGTAATAATTGCACTGTAAGTCGCTTTGGATAAAAGCGTCTGCCAAATGCATAAATGTAAATGTTAATTGAACCAAACCAGCCAAGTGTGAACACACCCTAAAATTCTGCCTAACAGGGCCATGCACAGACATTTTGATGGGTAGTGGCTCAACCTGAGAAAAGGGCCTGATGCCTGATATACAGACCTTGTGTTTTAACACATTATGCAGTCTTCACTCTTTTTTTGTGACTTCATGTCTCATAAAAGACACTATATCTCACAATTGCGACTTTATTTGTAATAATTGCAAGTTTATATGATTTATTGTAGGCTAATTGTTATCTTATATTTGCGACTTTATATCTCATAATTGGGAATTCATATCTTGTAATAGCGAGTTTACATTTCAGATATAAAGTCAGAATTACCTTTTTTTCATGTTTTTCTTCTGTGGTGGGATAAAGGCACCATAGAGCACCCAAGTGGCTTTTGGCCAAAATAAACTGCAAAGTGGACGATAGTCAGGTCTGGGTATGCAAGACTAATGCTGGATTTGTTTGTTCCCATACAGTACATCTACTGAGTATGTGTAATGCTGGAAGGCAAGCAGTTCTAATCATCAGTCTTGACAATTGCATACATCTCTTAGTGAGATTTAACTTGTTAAAGTCTGGTAAATTAAACTAATGAGAGATTTGACATTTCGCAAGTCTAATGTCTTGTATCATTTCTGCCTTTAGTGTCTCAGTTGGAGACCCTACAGAAAAGGTCACGCTCAACTCTCTGAGTGATTGCCTGGCAGAGTGACCGTGACTCAGACTAGAAAGGTGTTGATGATCTATGAAACAGGTCTGGGCTTACCTGAACAATGTCTGGACTGACTGGAAGGGTCACATACATCACGCTGGCTCATAACTCAGACTTGTGTAGTCTTCATTTACCTGCCTAATGCATTGGCACATTTGACACAGAAGCAATAAATAATGTCAATACAATAAACCTTGAAAACAAGTGCCTTATATAATGTGAAGATAAATATTGTCCTAATTTAAATTGTCCCAAAACGACACATACTATGTCTTTTAAACATCTAAATCATAGTGAAAATCAAAGTGCTTTTCAAGTGTACAAGATTTCAGCCATCTTTTTCCATACAATTAAAGTGAATGGTGACTAAGGTTAACATTCTGCCTAGTATCTCCTCTTGTGTTCCACGGAAGAAAGAAATTCATCCATGCTAGGAACAACATAAAGGTGAATAAATGATGACGAAATGTTCATTTTTGTGAAATATCCCTTTAAGTAGATCTTTTCTTAAATCACGATAGAACGGATCTCCTGCATGCATCAATAGTTTGATTTGATTAAGCAGCATATTTCTGCTTAAAATTACATTATAATTAATAATCTTGCCAATTAAAGTCTCCCTTGTTAAACTTTGTATTGCACTTGTCTTAGACTTATCTTTTAGACTGTTTCACAAAAGATAACATCTAGTGTATGATTCAATACATATAAAATCATCCTCGTGCACTAGGAGTCCAAGACAGCATATAGATACTGTTGATCCAGCTTATGAAAGTCATGCTACAGGTGTGTCCACCCTGACTGCACCATAAAAGCACACTAACTAGGGTACCACTGGAAAGATTCTTAATATAATTGTCCAAGAAGCACTGAGCTTTGCTTCTGTACATCCCAAAATGTTGTTCTCCTTAGGATCTCTAGTACTAGAAACTTAACCTGAGAAACATAGAAAATGTAAAAATTATTATTTAAGAATAAACATAGTAAAAATTACCTGTTGCCGAAATCTTTATTATAGAAGGTAGTCCTTACGTTTTGTGTTGAAGGGTTCTGGTCCAACAGAATGATGCAGAAAGAGGAGGGTGATTCGGGAGAGAGTGAAAAAGTAAGAAAGAGAGAGAGCGAGAGAGAGAGAGAGAGAAAGAGAGAGAGGTCTGGCTGTGGAGTTCCTTGATGCAGTCTGTGCAAGGACTGAATGCTAATCAGACAGAGGCCTTTCCCCATGCTTACAGCAACACTGGCCCTGCACATATGTCTTCTCAGTTTCTGCCAACACACACACAGACACACACGCACACACAGCTAACCAGCCTAGTTCACACTATCCATGAACGGCATTGCAGTAATATCTCAGACCCTGTCACCTCTTTTACTTAATACATGGTTTTAAAAAAAGAGACACAAAAATGTATATTTACAATTTTATGTAGCAAAAAATGCAAATGTAGATTTTACTCCTTGAGCAAATTCACTCTAAGAAGCTGAAAAGCCCTGGGGAACAGATTGATCATATGCCATTAACTGAGCTCTGGTGGGAGAAATGCTTTAAATGATCATTTAAAGGGTAAATCACACTTGAGTAAAATCTTTTCTGAATGGTGAAAGCGTAGGCTGCAGCTAGCAGCTAAATAATTCAACAATATTGATGTGACAGTATGCAAGCTTTGCCTGGCATTTGTCATACAAAATGAAAGAGAGCAAATGGAGATTGAGATTATGATTCTCTTTGTCGCAAGAACGTTCTGTTTTCACACTTAGCTGCCGCAAATAAACAAAAGAAACAAATAAATGAATATCACATTTGCAAAAATCTGTGTCTTTGGAGGAAAGCCTACTTTTGTCATTTTACCAAGATGTATTTGCTTTGATATTGTCTACTGTATGTGTTCAGACATAATTTATATTGTTTGTAAGGGAAAAAGCATTGTTAAAATAATTCTTTAGACGAACATAAAATTATCATGGTTCTAGCATGGGTTTTTGGATTAAACCATTGTATACTTTTAAGTACTGTAAGCCATTACCACATTTATTTATTTTTTATATTTGCACATAAATAAATTAATAAATACATATAATATAGACAGAACAATACACTGTAAACCCTAATGCTCAAAATAATTAATAGTTTTGAGTAGGGTAAAAAAAAAATCATACAAATCAGTTTAAATAAATTAACTTAGAATTTAGAACTTTCTCTTTCTTTTGAGTTCCCGAAACGGACACCTGTGAATTTTGTTTATTGTTCTGATTTTGATGAAGTTGTCTCTTTAAATTTGCAAGAACTTAAATTGAACTGAAACTGAATCAAGGCATATTGATACCAATTTGCATGCTTTTGCATGCTAGTATTCACTGTACTAGCTAGTAATAGCTAGGTTTTCTCTATTTCTAGTATTTAAAGGTGCACTCAGTATCTTTTGTCTTTGTGTCATCTTGGATTAACACTGACACCTAGCGGCTTGGATGCAGCATCATTTAAAATCAATAGTTCCCCTTCTGTCATTCACTCGATGTTGTGTCGATATAGTGACACTAGGGGTCACTCTTGAGAGCCCCAAAACACCTCAGATCTTTGAAAAAAGGCCAATGAGAATTGGCGAGTGGAATTTGCATGCCACTCCCCCAGACATACGGGTATAAAAGGAGCTCACTCTCATTCAGAATTTTTCTTCAGAGCCGAGCGTTTGGGTATCAGCGAGCTGAATCCCACTGCTGTTCCATTCACCTCTGAAAGAAGCATATGCTTTTGAATATACGGTGCATTCCAGAGGCTTTCTCTCCTTCTCCCACCACTTCGACAGCACTACTAAAAGAGTATATATTTATGCAAAGAGTATATTATCCTCTATTAGAGCAGCACATTGACGTGAACGTCTTTTTAAAGATCTTAGGGTCTGCCCGCCTAGTCTGAGGCCCTCGCAGTGCTAACCGCCATGCTTGCCCGGGCTGCCGCAAATGTGGGATTGGACTGGAACCCTCCGTCCTCCCCTGAGCCCTCGTGGCTATATGATGATACCTGTATGTCTGGGCATGCAAATTCCAATTCTCATTGGCCTTTTCTCAAAGATCTGTGGTGTTTTGGGGCTCTCAAGCATGACCCCTGGTGTCACTACATCGACACAACGTCTTGTTCCCTCCATCATTAAATGGAGGTTACAACAGTAACGAGGCGTTTTCAGTTTCAGATGACATTGAAGAAATTTACTATTCACAGTCAGCCATGATTACTTTAATCGATGAGTGAAAGTGTCAAATAACAGGATGGTTTCTTAGATTAAGTGAGTAGTATTTGGCTGGTAATGTGATTCTAACATGGCAGCCCCCATGTGTGGACCCTCTCCACGTAGAATAAAACAGCTTTAATAAGGTAACTGATATGACTGGAATCTTCATTTTAATGTGAATGCTGATGATTTCCTATATATATTGCAAAAGGATAATTCATGTCTTAAGGAGTTAAACTTTTTAATGAGGAAAAAATACTGAGTGCACCTTTAAATTGAAATTACTTTTTCATTTTTAGTTCAGCAAATGAGTTCAATTTTAAGTTAAGTGCTATCAAAATGTATGAGTTAGCTTACTCAATAGTTCAAGTTAAGAGCAATTAGAATGCATGTGTAGTACAACATTCAAATCTGAAAGTTCTATTAACTTAAACTTGAAAGTTTCTTAAAGGGGTCATGACATGGGTTTTTTTATTGTATTATTATGTTCCCTTAGGTGCAATTATAGTATTAATATATTTTTTTTTTAAGAAAAACTTTTAAAATCTAGTGATTTATGACCTTTTTCCACCCTGTTTCTCATCCTCTGATTCAAACAGTCTGTTTTGGGGGCGTTTTCCATTTAAGACTTCAGTGTTAACGCCCACTGTTATGATTGGCTAACGTCAGTGCCTATGTATCAATTATTGACGCCCCCAGCCAGAACAATATGCAAGTAAACTAAGTAAAAACACTGTGATTATTCATAATGAATGAAATTGCGCTTTAAAAAGTAGTTTAAAGTTTAAAATAGATTACTTACAGTTTGCGTCGTCGTTGTTCCCAGAATAGTCGGCACGGACTTATCTTTGAGCAACAGTTTTCTGGCAAAGCCAGCATCATATTGAGATTTGTTCTCAAAACAGTCATCCTGAAAATGTACAGAACAAACGCTTAAGTTAACACTGCCGTGACTGGGACGTCCGCAAAAAATAAACTGCATCCATTTTTCCCTGACGTCTGGATCTTTCGGCAGCTTATTCAGAGGTTTTGTTTGACCACAGCCAGGAACAGCACATCTGTGTGGCATCGTAATTTTCCTGTGCACAAGTAGTCTCTGTCAGAGCTCGCTGTCCATCGACTGAACACTTGTGAGGCGCACGGCGATACGAAATGAGCGTAGTTGTCTTGCGCTTATAGCGTAGTTATCTTGTGCTGGAGGCGGTCATATGCAAACGCTGTTACGTCACTTCTAACCGTCACGTCACTTCTAACCATGAATCCAGAACGAGATGTATTTTGAGCTTGATTAAATAAATGATTTGTTTAGAATGGGGAGGACGTCTTAAAATATTAAACTTGCAGGACGTTTTAATGATACAAAGACCTCTTATATACCAAAAGATCAAGGCAAATTTGGTTTCTCATGTCATGACCCCTTTAAAATATTGATGTAATTGATTCCCTCATATTTTTTTTTTAGTTTTACTAACTTATTAGTGTTTACACAAATAAAGACAAAAACCAGACAGACAGACAGACAGATAGATAGATAGATTGATAGATAGGGTTGAGAAAAACTAAAAAATATAGGCTATGTTCAAACCATTTGAACGCTTCCAAAATATTTTGAGAACAATTGCTCCCTCTACAGGCCAGACAGGATATCACAAGAATGTTAACTTGCCTAGCATGTCCCCATTTGTTTTTTGTTTTTTTTACCTTGATACACATTTGAACCACCAACACCCTGCTAATTAAAATAAGAACAGCTATGTATCTGATGAACTATGTTCAGAATTATGGAAAAGAGACCAACTGTGAACAAAATGTATATGGTAGAACATCCTTTTCACTTTTTATTCGTGACATTATGCCTCATGTCAGCATAATTCTGAGCAACATTAAGAACTGTCGTCTATACACACTGGCTGCTAAATTTATCAGCTGAGTTCATGTAACTGTTAACTGTAGCCATAGAATTCAGTTGATTTTGGCAAAAGTCATCTGTGCTATTATTGCTCTTATTTAGTTAAGCTCAAATGTTGCACAGTAATATTTATAATAGTGTGAAATTCAGGAACAACTATAAGCATTTACCTCCCTACAGGTTTAAAATCGTTCTCTCTTTTCTTCATTTGCCATGACCGTACAAAACTCATCTAGTTATCTAATAAACTATCATAGCATTTTAATGGTGTCCTCGGAAGTTCAGAACCATACATTATTATGTAAACAATAGCAATATTGTAATCTAGACTTACTCAAACATCCCACCGGGAAATGCCCTGGTTATATTTAAACACAAATCAATCCAACAAAAAATGAAATTTTACTTTGCATAAATTAAACTTTAAGGACCATTAAGATTTTTTGCAATGTGACATTAATCTTAGGACATTTTTGCACATTTTACCCCACAGATTGCATTACCATAATGCGATTAGAAGTTTCACTTTTACTTTTCCCACTGTTTTCAATCAAGATTCTCATTACCATAACAATATATATATATATATATATATATATATATATATATATATATATATATATATATATATATATATATATATATATATATATACACACACACACACACACACACACACACACACACACACACACACACACACACACTCACTCAGGTAAGATGTAGGTGTACACATCTTACCTGAGTGAGGTAAGATGTGTAATGTTTTATTCTATTAAAATAAGTACAAATGAAAGGCAGTACCTTAGAGTATACTTAGATTTATAAATAGTTTATATTTTAATATATATTTATTTATTTTTTATTTAATTTATTTATATATATATTTTTTCCACATTGCAGTAAGGAGAATTGGGGAGAAAAATATGCATAACTGTCTTAGAAATAATTTCACAATGTATAAAATATGAATGGCCCTAAAAATAGGCTTCATTTTATATATTCAAAATATTTCAAATTTCTTTCTTTTGATTTTGGAGTAAAATATGATCAGGACATTTTCTTGACAGGTTTCATGAGAATGTTCCACACAAACTGTAATATGGTAACCATAATCTCCTCCAAAATATCATAGATTTACCAGTTAATGTTACTACTGCAAAATCATGACAATTTAATATGGGATTTCCTTTAAACAGTGCAAATAGTGTAAAAAGTTACAGAATCTTTCTATCATCTAAATTTTTCTCTTTTGACGAGTTAAGAGCGATTAAGATAATTTTTTTTTAAGTTATCTATTTTAAATATTTGTGTTATTAATTTAGAATAATTTATTAAGACATTAAAATAAATTAAAGTAAGTTCAGTCCACACCACACAGTTCACAAACAGGTTATATTGTGATCCTGAGTTTCCGAGATTGGTGGGGTGTGTTCTGGTGCAGCCCAGCGTGAAAGGAACCGGAGCCAGCACTTCTCGTGCTCTTTCATTTATTGAACCCAAGACAAATCCCAGAGAGAGACATAGAGAGTAAAGAAAGAAAGAGAGCAGAAACCTCAATTCATTCAAAACCCACTGAAAGCTTCATGGCCCTTGACAGCCAAGACACGTGGTAGCAGTGAGACAAAAGAGGACACTTGTGTCTTTTCTTTCTTTCATCTTGGCTGTGAGGAGGCTGTATGAGAAACAACAAGAAAGAAATGGAGCTGGTCAAGATAAATAAGTCATACTCGGTCAACAGACTGTTACAGATACTGTGTAGCCTAACTAAAAGAATGGCCATACAATATTCTGGGGTCAATAAAAGTCAAGCTCAGTCAACAGCATTTGTAGCATAATGCTGATTACCACGGCAAAGAGTGTCGACTCATCCCTCATTTATTTAAACATCACGGTTATAAGGCACTTACAATGGAAGTGAATGGGGCAGTCCATAAGCATTACAATACACAGCGTTTCAAATGTATAGACACAAGATGTAAACATTTTATGTTTTAAAATATGTATATGTGTTACTAACCTTATCAGTGTAAAATAATATCCAATACATAATTACAAATTTGTTGCCATGACGATGCAAAGTCTGTAAACCCTGCAAGCAAATTTCTCACACTAGAGTCATGCAAAAATATCTAATGATTACGTTGGCTATACTTTTGAAACCGTATTTATGGACTGGCCCCATTCACTTCCATTGTAAGTTTTAAATAAACGAGGGAAGAGTCAACAATATTTTCTGTTGTAATTAACATTATGGTACAAATGCTGTCGATTGAGCTTATAGGCGCACTCAGTCATTTTTTATTTATTTTTTCACATTGAAAAAGTTTGACTTTTTATTAATTTTTACCAAAGCATTGGTAATTGAAAACTATTGATTTTGAATGATGCTGAATCCATAACCTTAGGTATCAGTGTAAGTCCTAGATGACTTACATATAAAAAAATAAAATAAAAAATGTACTTTACTGAAACGTAACCTGAACCGTTACTTTGAATAATCCTGCAAAGTAAAAAAAAAAGAAAAAGAAAAAAACAAACAAATATCACATGTGCCTTTCAATTAAAATGTCATAAAAACAGCATGTGTATTATTTATGCAGAAACATAACATGCTTTTTTAATAGTCACTGCGTGTGCGTGAACTGTCATGTCAGCTACATAAATACAGATGATCGTGGGAGAAGAATAAAGCTGCAGGCATTGCTCCAAAAAGACAATAAAGATATAGGGAGCCCCTAACCTAACCCTTTCCCTGAGTGGAATTAAACCCGCACTCTTTTGGAGATCCCGCCCCCATTTGGAGGTCTCCGTTCTGCCTACTTGGATCGTGGCAAAAATTGACAAGTTGTACTACGTTGACTGGTCACAAGAGGTCAGCCAAATTCATTGTATAACTTTTTTTGCGGGCATTTAATTTCATGTTGAAACATTAATGGATAGACATCTTTCTGTCATTTTATTTAAACTGCCAGTTCATAGACAGTAATCAAACAAACAGCAACATTGGACATTAACAAAACAGCTATATAGATAAAGATAAATGTACGAGTTCAAAAACATTAATCTTTTTGCAATACGCAAAGCAACAGCGGCGACAAACGTTTTTTTGTTGTTTTTTTAGACACTTCATACCGCAACTACTGCTCCCAAGGGACTGCTGGTCCCGCCCTATGATACAAGCATGCTCTGTTAACGGGAGCACAGAAGAACAGAAGTTGCTACAGTGTAACAAGTGGCTTGTCTCTACATTCAGGGACAACTTTTCATTGGACAAAACTCGGAGCGCAAGTTGCAACATCGTACCAAGTGGTTTGTTTTGTTACGTTCTGGAACGCTTTTATATCCGTCAAACGCCGTAGCGCAGAAGTAGAAGTTACTAACAAGTGACGTTGGCCGACGGTTTTTCGTTGCAGCGTGTGGAAGTGCTCATCCATACAAGTAGTGCTTAAAGACGGGAAGCTCAGCGTGTTTGCGGTTACTAGCCCGAGTCATAAGGAGACAATTTTGGATGGTGTTTTGTGATCGTTTAAAGGGAATGAGAGTGGGAGAACGGAGCACGCTTTGAGCACGGCAGCGTTTGAGGTAAGAGACGCTTGAATCTCTTAAGTGAATTGCTGTAATGTTATTGTATTGGAAGGTCCTTACCTAAAACAAACTGTTTTAGCTCTTTTATTTGAGGAGTAATTGCTTAGTAGCTGCATAAAAGTTGGGAACGAAAAATTGGGTTCGGTTCACTTTAAGAGATCACGTTTTGCAATACTGCAGAGCTGGATATATTTTAGTGGAATTATCAGTCGCACTTTTTGTTGTTTCGTTTGTCTATTAGTTTGGTCTCTTCTCTTTCATCAGTCCATACATTTTTTTTGTTATCCCTTTTTCTCCCCAATTTGGAATGCCTAATAACCACTACTACTTAGTTGGTCCTTGTGGTGGAGGACAAGTCTCAGTTGCCTCCGCTTCTGAGACCCTCAATCCGTGCATTTTATCACGTGGCTCGTCATGTATGACACCGCAGAGACTCACAGCATGTGCAGGCTCATGCTACTCTCCGCAATCCACACACAACTTCCTACGTGCCCATGGAGAGCGAGAAACACTAACTGCGACCACGAGGAGGTTACCCCATGTGACTCTACCCTCTCTAGCAACTGGGCCAATTTGGTTGCTTAGGAGACCTGGCTGGAGTCACTCGAACTCGCATTCGAACTCGCGACTCCAGGGGTGGTAGTCAGTTTCAATACTTGCTGAGCTACCCAGGCCCCATCTTGTCTCATTTATGATCATCTTGCTTTAATTTGTGAATTATTATAATTATAATAATGGTATAATTTGTGGAGTGAGAGGTGTCTGTAGAATGTCTTTGATGTCTTTTTGATGTTGATCAGCATTTTCCCTACCCCAGGAATGGCACATTTAGATTAATGGACAGGTTCTGGCCACCTGCTGTAATTTTAATCATGCATGTAGTCTCATATACACTAGCTACTAGTTATCAGAAATGACTGAAATTCAAAATGTGAGGGCAAAAAATGCTCTTGTACTGAATTTTTCTGTTTTTTATTTTTTATTATTTGTAACGTCTAATATAGTTCTTAACTTTCTATTATAGTTCTAGATATAAATGTATTATTGCATTAAATATGAGTTTATGTTGATTTTATTTGAATGGTAAGAGATAATAAATTCATCAATTGAAATAAAAATATATTAATAAATTGAATAAACTGAAGTATTTGTCATAAACAGAGCAAACACTGTTTGATTTATATGGTTTTCAAAATGGCCTCATAAAGGTGTAAAAATGCCCCTGAAAATCAATTTCAGGGTGCAAATTTTCCCCTTATTTAAAAGTTAATTTCTGATGTGAGTCAAGAATAATCATTATTATTTTTCACATTTAAAATAAATGTAATACAAAATTTGTTGTAAAAATTATGACATGGAAGTAACGGTATTGTGTAGTGACCAGAAATGTTATCTCACATTTAAGCTTCTTCAAAGTTGCCACCTTTGTCCAAATTACAACTCTGCACACTTTGGACATTCTCTCAAATAACTTCATGAGGTGCATCCTGCCATGCTGTTTAAATCAATATTGGAGTTTCCATGTATGTTGGACACTAGACGGATGCTTTTTCCAGACTGGTCCAACCATTCATTTAAAATTTTTTTTTTAGTTTTGTAAAGCAATTCATATGTAGGCACAATGTCTACAAAACTCATTTCAAGCATTAAATCACAATCCTTTAATCAAAATGTTTTGAATATCAAGAGAAATGTAAAATAAGTTGTCCAAACTTGTAACTTTTTCACGGTGAAACAAGTTGGTACCATATCTCTATCCTTCAATTTGTGGTGGATGGAGCCCATCATCTGTCTGTATGTAAATTGTGAAATCTGTCAGATTCAAGAACTTACTAAATACATCATGAGCTGTTAATGTGTTACTGATCCCTTCTGAGCTGAAGGAAACCAACACTGCAACAGGTTAAAGTGAAGCAGAATCAAAGACAAATGGACATGCGTTTTGCTATTATAAATCACTTTCTGGTATTGTTTTCAGACTACACATCCCTGAGTTTGTTGTTCTTAAGTCTAGAAGCTTTGGAATTCTCAGGATTTGTTCTGCATTGGTTGTCTCATTCCTTGCCTACCTCTGTTATTCATTTAAATATGCTTTATGCATGTTGCACTTTTGAAATTGCCAGTGAAACTCATGCTTTTGCTGGCATACAGTCCCCGGATCAAAAATCTAATAACCTAGATAGATATTTTAATTTCCTCAATACTCTCAAGATATTCGCCTGCTTAATCAACCAGACGTGAATAACTGGAATACTGGAAGTCATGGAGGCAGTTAAAGTTTCTATTGTTGATTCAAATTTTGGGCTTGTGCCGAAGATGTCAAACAGAGAAAGTGTCAGCTAACGCTTCTGTAGACGAAGCCATGGCCAAAAGAAATTCAAGAGGGTTCATCTGCAACTCCTTATGGAGGATGCGATTTTTAGCTTCTTTCTGGTAGATGTTTTCTGTTGTGATTAGTACTGAGCATGATGAGAGGATTGGTCATCTAGTGAAGGTTGCACCATAGTATTATTCCTATCTAATTAATCTTTGACAATGGGATAAATTAGCAATAAGGTGACATTTCTATCATGGTTCAAAAATATAGGAATAGTTTGAGATGACCACTCACATACGCTTCCCACATGTCCTTGTAGACCCAGATGTTTCGTTTTTTTCCTGGTTAAATTAAATGTGGCCCCACACTTGCAGATGGGTGATTGGGACACCGTGTAAAGCGCTTTGGTAACCTCTAAGGTTAATAAAAAAGCGCTATGTAAGTGCAGACCATTTACCATTTAAAACATGCCACAGCTCAGTGCACTTAACCCACACTAAATCCACACTAGTGTGAATACCGCTTCGTAGCAGTCATTCAGGCTAAGTGTATCCCAGAATTCATCACGATCAGGAGCCACACCCCGCCTACCCAAGTGATCGGTGTATTTTCGCCGTGATGACATCAAGGGAAGATTTTCAACATAAGATATTTATTATAATCGGAGAGTGAAACATTTAGTATAAAAGAATATATTCAACATTACATAACGTGTTTAGGATAATAACGTGTTTAGGCAGTATCATAATTACAAAATATTATTTACGTGTATATTTATACCTATCTTTGTTATCGTTCTTGCCTAGTAATCATGTTATTTTTAGGGATGCATCAATACCACTTTTTCTCATCCGCTATCGGAAATCTCAGAATCGGCCAATCCCGATACCAGTGTTGTTTTTTGCATAATCCATTTGAAATATCTTTACATTATTGTGTGGAACTAATTGGGTGTGTTTTTTAATATGTAAACCTCTTAACTACACATTATTTCAATATAAATATATACCTTATTAAGAAATATTTTGTTAACTAGTATACTGGATAATGTAGCAGCAAAATAAACAGTAATTCAGTCATCAGTAGAAAAGAAGACTTATTTTTTGCAAAAAGTACAAAAATAATTTAATTTGTATCTGGACTTTAAAGGATTCAGGTCTCTTTTTTTATTTTTATTTTTTTTCAGTTTAGTTGCAAGAAATCAGCTTACTTTCCATTCACACAGTTATTTTTTGGAACCCATTCAACTTAAATATTATCATTTGTAAACAAATTATGATGATAATAATAATAATAATAATAATATTATAATAGTAATATATAGTAATATATCTCAATCATGCACCTTTAACTTTAAACCCTCACGCTTTTATTTTGACATTTTGAACTCTCCAGGAAGTCCTGTATGTGTCTGTTTGTAGTCAAGTTCACAGTAGTTTAATTTGCTTCTTATTCAAATTCTGTAAAAAAAAAAAAAAAAAAGCACCTCTGGTGCCATTCTATAAGTGAACTGAACTTTTGAAAATGTGTAGCGGTCAAATATTGCGCAGTGTAAAAAATAACAAAATAAATAGCCACAGGTGTGAGTAAACAGAGCAGCACCATGCACCATTTTATATATTTACTTTTTATGATTCACAGAGCTATTGCATGTCTTCAAGTGGCTTTGAATAACATTTAATTTTGAACTGCTTTAATTGTGTTTATATGGTTCATTTTTGTAATTTTTTGAGCTTGACAGTGACTAACATGATTAACGCACTGTATCGGATTTGGATCGTGCTTGTCGGAACAATACCCGATCTGTCTAAAAGCTTCAGTATCGGAGCCGATACCGATCAAGATATCAGATCGTTGCATCCCTACTTATTTTGTTTGTTCTTGCCTAATACTGCTGGTCATTTATCAACCAGTGTGGCATACAATATGTGGTCTAGTAAATGTTGATTTAAAAATTTAGCAACTGCTACCACAGGTTCCTTCTCATCTTTATGCATTTCAAATATAAGTTTTAATGCTTTTTGTTTGTTGTATGAAGCCATATACTGATAAGTTTTGTAAAGCAGTCTGTGGTCATCTTATATAAAAGACAATCCAAAGCATATCATTTAAAAGGTTTGTATTAGTAGCTATTAATTGATCACACAAGTTTATTGAATAGTTTTTTTTTTTGTTAAATAAGTTTTATGCAGTGCATTGAGAAACAAAGTAGAAAGAATTTGATTATATTTAACAATTTTACAGTTATTTCAATAAATTATTGAAAATCAAATTGTTATTTTTAAATAAAAAATATATTTATTTTCACACTTTAAAAACATTATTAAAAAATTACTTGCATATTTTTACAGCACAATACACTTCCAACAACCAATATTGTGTTAATAAAGAAAAATATGGGTAAAATGTTCAGTTATTTATTATTTTAAGTAGGCTATAACAGTCACGGCTACCAAAAACAATCAGTCTTCAGCTGAGTGAAAAGACAAAAACAGTCTTTTCACTCCTACGAGTTTACAAGTGTCCTAACGTGCAATCAAAAGTCATCCACACTCTCGCAGTCTCTTGCACAATAGTGGCCAAACACCGGAAATACATAATACAAGTTGGTAAACAGGCAAGACTAAAAGTGCAAGTGGGGGTATTGGGACAGGGCCCTGTGTCAATGCAAAGATAAACCTAACAATGAAGTGTAATGCCTTAAGTAGACCGTAACCTAACTATGATAGTACTGAAAAAAGCCCCTGTTGTGTTGGATGGAAGAAAGAGAAACGTTTGTGATATATTTCCTAATTTTAACCTCTAACCCATACCTAAACCTAACCAAAAGGGGAACACTTAACCCAGAACCTAAACCTAACAATGACAGTATTGTAAAAAGCCATGTTGTGTTCGGCAGAAGAAAGCTAAACTTCTTGGTTCAGAACGCGCGTTCGTTTTTTTTCAAAATTTTAACCAATAACACCCCATACCGAAACCTAACCAGACATTTGAACCTGTGGCCATGATTGTAATTAATACATATGTTTTGTGTATGACGGCAGAAAGAAAATATGAGGGGTTTGAAGTAGATGAGTGAAGCAGTGTAAATTTTGTCAATTAAATCACTGACAATTATGTTAGTTAAAAAATGTTTTTTTGATTTTGTCAATGATAACGATATATATGAGATATATGAGACAAAAGACACATCATGACGACAATATATATTTTTTTTATTAAAGCATACTGTTGACGAAAATATGACAAGAAACAAAATAATACATCAAGATATTAATGGTGCAAGATATAAACAGAAGAAATATCTGGAGAAATGTTTTTTATAGAAGAAGATATGGTGTCTTGTAATCCAATAATTTATGTTGGGGATTTTCCCACTTGAGCTGCGTGAGTTAAACGTGCTGAAGAGTGAACAGAGTGAACAAAAAATATCTGTCGTTTTGGGGCATACAGATAAGTGTAAGACATCATTAGAGACTATAAAGTGTCTACTTTTATTTGTGTACAATCACAATAACAACAAAACCTTGTGCTTTTGTAAATTCTTATTCACACAAACATGACACATGTCTAAAGAAAGCTTAAAATGTCTACTTTTAAGTAAAACAATTCAAATTTAAAACAAATAAAAATTCAGCTTTGATCACAAATTGCATTTTACAATATATTAAAATAGAAAACTGTTCTTTTAAGTTGGAAAGAGTTCACAATATCAATATTTGTACTGTATTTTGGATCAAATAAATGGAGTCTTGGTGAGCAGAAGAGACTTCTTTTAAATGATAGTGTAGGTGTAAAATTAAGTAAAGTCTCTATGTAAAGAAAATGTATAGTCAGATTACTTCTTTTAACTTAAAACTTGATTTTGATCATTAAGTCTCACATTCATTCTCTTTCTGTCACATTCCTCATTGATAGGCCCAGGGGAGGGGTCTTTGTCTCCTCAGGTGTGAATTACCTCAATATTCATTGAATGTTATGCCAAGGATGTCGATTTCATTTAAGGCAATACAAAAGCCTGATGGTTTTCTTTTATTCTACATTGAGGCAAATGATGGGAATGATGTGTATTTTACTAGGGATGCACCGAAATTTCGGCCACTGGAAATGGCATTTTTTATTTTGGCCGAAAGAGAAAAAAAGACCAAAAATATGAGCCGATATATATACATACCTCCCCGCCCCTCAGTGCTCAGGTTTCACTCTCGATCGATCTAATCACAATCACGCCGCTGCCAAGCAAAGGCCGATGTCAGCGGTGTGGAAATACTAATAAGCAGTACTGCCGCAACCTATATGCATACTACGCAGTCTGCGTAGGGCACCAACTCCCTAGGAGGGCATCATCTTTCCCTAGGAGGGCACCAGAAAGTCCACCGGGTGCCCTTTCTCGCACGTTATACGTTATTCAAGTACCCGAAAGCAGTTGCGGAACACAGATGATCGTTTCACGCTAATATTGCGAACGCGACAATCCTCTTGACTACTGGGGCATGAACAAAGATTGCTTTCCATTGCTTGCGCGGACTGCACGCAGGTATTTATCTGCCCAAGCACCAGCACAGAGAGAGAGACTATTCAGTGCAGCATCTCGTGTTCTTGAGTTGCCAGAAAGCTCAGCAACTTTTGTTCTTGAAGAGAAACCTGACACTTTTATTTAAATAGAAAGCAGTCCAATTCGCTGTGCATAGCTATTACATTCAAATTTGTTAAGCCCTGCAAAACTTTGTTCTTCACTTGAGACTACATCTGTCATTTACACTTGAGTTGGTTTTAGTTCTATTACTGTTGTTTTGCACAATAATTTTATATTAAAGTATAAATACGTTTACATTAACAGAATAGAGGGCCTCTGCCATTCTGTGTTCTGCCTGTTGTTATCATTAAAATTACTGTGTAGCATATTTCAACTTTTTGTATTTGCAAGATGCTAGCCTAGTGCTGCTAAGTTCATTACTTGACTGCTGTTTTGCATATCATTAGAGTTTTCTAGAACGTAAAATGTATTGGCTAATTGGTAAAAAAAGAATAATAATCAAATCTGTTTAATTTGATTGTTAAAGAACTGAATAAAGAATAATATATTTAATATTGTTGTAATATATTTTCTTTCAATAAAAGTGTGATAATATTATTGATTTGTATTTTTTCAATTCAGATTAATAAAATTCATGAAAATTATTAAAAAGTATAATATTAATACAATTATTAATAAATAAACTATTTTGAAATGGTATTAAAAAAAAAGTAATTTTCGGTTTTCGGCCTAGTACATCCTGAATTTTCATTTCGGTGCATCACTTTATCTTACATGTATAATGTAATACTGTGTTTGGTATTGAAATCTGTTCTGAAATCCTGAAAATACTGTGTTTTCCCAATTGTATTTGGACAAGCAAGTGCCATTCATCACCTATTAGTAATCGGAAAGCTCAGTGGTTATGCACAGACCCTTGGAAGCCCTAGCTTCCCAATGGATGCTATTAGGTTTCGATGTTTTCCGGAAGCACACAGGATGGTGTTGATGAGAAATATGTAGTAGATATGTTACATAAAAATGTACCAGCTGTTTTTTTGCCTTCCCAAGTGGGTTATAGTCTACCCATTATCTTGATGCTTATATTTTGTTTCTGTTTTACATATTGTGTGTGTTTGTGTTCATGCAGACTTAAGATGTGGTTTTCCAATTCTATTATGTTTGACTATGACTGATATCACTATCATGGGCCTCTTGCTTTTTAATAAAGCAGGCAGACAAAATCTGCAGCCCTGTTCTCTGATTCAGCAAATACTTGAGGAAAGTCCAACCTCTCAGATTGAGCTGGTTTGGAGGAGTAGCTTTCAAAAAAACAAATCGTTCCCATGAACGTCCTTTGCCTGGCCAGAAATGCAAGATATTTTTTGTTCTGAGGCATAGCTGCATGTTATTGCCATGTACGTGATGTTGTGACATGCTGTTTCACTTTGAACAACAGAGATTGTTATGTTTGATCGATTGGTTTTAGGAGTTGGATGAATTATGTTTATATTGTTTGTTTGGGCAAAGCAGCACAGGAGGTTTTCTGCCTCACTGTTTTATTGCAGTGCTGCGCAGTCACACAAATGGAGTATCTTGCCTCCAGTTGGACCCAATCACCCCCGAAGGGATGCTGTGCAATGCCATACAGTTCTTTTTTTATCTATTAAAGTAAACTGAAATGCGTTTTAAATCTAAGTGGTGTAAATTTGTCTCTGTTAAATTATTTTCTGCTATCTCAGCTTAATATACATAGATCAACCAATTAATGCTTTACTTTTATTTGTCTATCTAAAAAAGAAGGGATGGGAATCGTAAGGAATTTAGTGATTCTGGTTCCAGTTCCTCTTAACGCTTCTGATTCCTTAACAGTTCAGTTAACGATTTTTACGTTTGAGGAAGAAATATTTCGAAATAAGAAATGAAATGTTTTATTGCAATTACTGCCTTCAGCAGTCTGCCAAATTATGAAGTCGTATCTGATTTCAACAGCGCATATAATACATTTAGTAATAATTTTAATACAATACTTGCAAAAGATGTTTACACAGACTTTTTTTTATGACATTTAAAAGAGTTTTTAGAGGCGTCAATTCATTCCAAAAATCCTAACTATTAGGACTGAACGATTAATCAAAATAAAATCGAAATTGCGATATGACATATCAACCCGCTAAGGCTACGATTTAATTAAATAAAAAATAGTCTGCCTACTGCGCTTGCTGTATGTGCGCAGCTCTGTTTTCTGTATTGTTACATATACTCAAAGCATGCTATATTTCACTGTATTTGTTTATTTATTATTTGTTTTTAGTCAAGTGTGAACACACTTTCTTGTACAGTATTCTATTAGCTGTAGAACATATTTGCCCATGACTTAATTTTGGTCATTGGACTACACTGGTCGGGCTGTGTGTTTTGGCCTTTATATTCAGGTAATTTGTTTTTTGTATTTTACCATGGTGTTAAATCCGCATCGGCAGAAAAATGAACCGAGGAACTGTTAACAAAATCGAAAGTCATAAATTGTACAGTTCCGATATTTTTTAGAAAATTGAACTGGTTCTTTGTTTGTTTCTGGTCCATGTATCTTCGGATAATTCATTTTCGTCTTCAAAGTGGAATAACCAATAATCCGACACTTTACTTGATTTCATCTAGAATGAAAGTATATCAAAATTGAGAAAACACACTTTCTTTTTCATCTAAGAAAAAAACAAAAACAAGAATTCATCTTGATTTCTCTTTTTTTTATTTATGTGCATAAAATACGTTTTTGATTGTTTATTTGATTTGCACAGGTTGATGGACGTGACACACCCATTTCTTCAGAATAAAAGCCTTTTCATACAGGATGTTGAAGCACCAAATCACTGCAAGTTTATTGCTTAGCATACATAATTTTTTTTTTCTTTTAGTCAATGCGGATCTCGCGTTGCGGGTTCATGTGCGAACGTTGCCATGTGCACAGTCAGAAAGGGCTTGATTTCGCCCGACATGTCTACCTGTATACCTTTTTGTTTTATATTGAAATACAGGGGGTAAATTTGTGTCCTTATTTTTGTTAAACAAAGCAGAATGGAACCTTACATTTTTAATGTCAAAAAATTGTTTTCATACATTTTTAGGATACAACAACTAACCATGAAATGATTGAATAAAATTACACCCATATCTATTATTTAGTTGTATCTCTTTAACATCTGGACTATATCTGCATAAAGACAAGATTTGCATTCAACCACTAAACAATAAAATATACACAGAATAAAGCCTAGAAACCAAAAGCTGTAACTACGAATGAATGGGGGAAAAATAGGAGAATAAAATAAATAATAATGCACAAACATTGAGGGCTGATCCCCTACCCTCAAAAATCCTAAAGGTCCTATGATTTTGTATCCTCACTTCTCAAAACCATGACGATGTCCTGCGAGGCTTATTCAAGTCCAATAAACAAATATGTTTTCCCTTACGTTTCCCCTGCAATTATTGGGCTTGATTTAATAAACATTAATAATAATAACAACTACAATAATGACCAGATAACAAAGTCTATTAAGTTAAATTTTTCACCTCTTATTCTATGGACTGGGTTAAGGAAGAACAGATGACGGTGCGTGTTGAATAATCAATGGAAACAGGGGTGTCAGGCCCGCCCACACGTGCAAAGCAAATATTCAAGCTGTAAACAAATTAGTTTTCCTGTTTTTATTATTTATTTTTAAATTGAAAAACAAGCGGATACAAAATAAATTGTTTTGATGTGATAGAGAGAACGGGAAATGTGATAAATGAGCTATTGGTTATGTCGTTTTGAAGACAAAAACGAGAAATCAAATTATCCGAAGGTACATGTACAGTTTCAACAGTCTGACACAGCAACATTGGTTCAAACAATGGCTATCTGTTTGGGCAACCAATGGAAGATTGGGTGAGTGTTTAGAAAACCTTTTAATTTTTTTCCAATTTCTGTTTGGTGACGCTAGTGACTCAGAACTTACACACTTCACCTTTTAGGATTTTAGTTTTTTTTACATCGCACGTTGTGTAAAATCCGTCTTTAAAGATACTTGTAACTCACAAGACAGTTTACCGGTGAAATCACTTTTCCTTTTTTCTTGAGAGAATCTAAACAAGAGACTTGTTATGCTATACAGCATTATATAATTTCTTAACAGAGAAGTACTAGTTGGTTTGTCAACTGTAACCAAAGATTCAAAGTGCCTCCATTAGTATTTTAAACTTATGGATGCATGACATGTGCAGGAACGATAACGTTTCTCTAAGGCTTTATGCGTTTGTGCTTTCAAGACTATTAGGGAGGCGCTTTGCTTTGTTGTCTTACACCTGCCAAGTGGCCTGCCTTTCCCCTTTCTGCATTGACATGATAGATGTTTTATCTGTTATCTACCCTGGGTCATATGTGCTTGGTGAGTTCTGTGAAACTGGTTGACACAAACACTTGATTTGATTTGGGTGCTCCAAACAGGAGTTGATCAGTGATTTGATTTGAGAGTGAATAAGTCCCTACCCACATGTTTTTCTATTTCAATAGTCTTTATCTTTTGGTAGTAGGTCACATTATAGAAGGAACAATCGGTTTTGAATGCCGTTTCACATTGGAAAAGGTATGTAGAGTAATTTCAATCTAAAATGATACATTTTTAACACAAGATTACTCCTTTATTAAGCCATGCTGCAGCCATGTCCCATTACTTAGTCACACCCTACGTGCTCTGTCAGTCAGATTTTGACAGTCAGCTATAAGTATTGAAATAATAGACCTTAGATGTCCAAACTGAAACTGGGTCATCAGCTGTGCTGCTGAGTATGACCATCTGTAACTTCTTGGAACAGGCTGGACCCAGAGTTCCTCATTCAAACATATACGTCTTTGTGAGAGCACACATCTGCAGTTGTAATGGTGATGTGCGTCTAACCCATTTCCTGTGAAGACTGTAGCACTTTGCAGCCTGTTGTTCCTGCTAACTTACTGGCTTATTAATAAAGTAGGTTATGGAGACTGGATAGATATTTTTGCCATTTTTTTCAAGACAAAATAGTGCCATTTCGACCACGGCCAGCGTCTGAGCAATGCCACATATCATTAATTAAAATATAAAGAGATTATAAAATTATTTTGATAACAAAATATGAATAAAAAAATATTTGATAATTACACAATACAAAATAATAAAATATAAAAATATAATTAAAGGATTGTTATATAAGGCTTTTAATATCTACAGATAGCATAACGGTCAACAGCCATTAGGGTTGGGGAATCGTAAGGAAATTTTATGATTCACATTCCGATTCCTCTTAATGGTTCCGATTCCTCTTAACGGTTCCGGTTCCTTAACGGTTCCAGTAAAAATTAGAGTAATTTTTTTAAAGAATTATTTAGAAATGAGAAATGCAATTCTCATCTATCTGTTACCAAATAATGAGATCATTTCAGATTTTTACAGAGCAGACATTACAGATCAGAAATTAATTTAATACAGTTCTTGTAAAAGGTGTGCTTGCAGACTTTTTTGAGACATTAATACAATCCAATAATAGATCTGTTCTCTATTTTAAATAAATCTAAACCAACATGAAAATGTGATGAAATATTATTTTATAAAATTCCACTTATTACAACAAAACTTGTGTATCTTTAATTATACACGGTCATATGAATGCTTTGTCAGTAACTGCACTGCTTGGTTTTATAGAAACATCGGTCATAAATAAATAAACAGTAACAGAAGAATCGGCTCATTAGAATATTTTTTTTTTTTTAGGGATCGGATTATACCGGAAGCACCAAATGTTTTACACTATTGATTGAAAAGAACCGTATCGGAAGTGCATGTGTTTCCCGCTTTAAAAAGAGCCGGCTCCAGACTCGTTCTATTGGGAATTAAATACACTGGTAGAACTGTGTTTATAGTCAGTAGAGGGCTGCGCTGCTGCAGAGATGCACTGTTGAAAACACTTTCAGAGTATTTGACGATGGTTTTCCAGCCACATCGGCGGGAAATTGCCCGCTGAAGAACCGTTAATGAAACTGAAAGCCACACATTTTTTAAAGAATGGAACCGGTTCTCGGTTCCCTACCCTAACAGCCATAATTTGTCAATTTTACATTACTTTTTTTTTTGAGTTACTAACAAAAAAAAAAAACATGAAAGTATTTTATACTTGTTATCTTGTTTATTAATAAGTTATCTTATACAAGTCATTTAAAGTTTTTACCGAAGATTCCATGTCTGTTCAACATTTCAGCTATTTTGTACTTTTCAATTTCAAAACTATAGTATGGAAAATATCTTTTGAACTATTTTCTGTTTTAAGATTTTGTACAAATTGTCAGGAACTTTGAAAGCAATAAGTGAAGAATAATGCTGACAAACTATTTACATTTGAATTTAGTTTTTTTTAGATGTTTTCTCAGTTAACAGTTAGCATGAAATCACCCTGATAATAAAGGTGCTGTAAGCGATTTAGCCTTTCTGGAACTTCCATGAGACTGAGCTGTTGAATTAGACACGCCTCCTCTTTCCAAAACTCCACCCTCCAAGGATTAAGTTGAGACCGTCACCGAACAGTAGAGCAGCAGTGCGTCTTCTCACTGTTGTCAAACACAAAAGTTGCAAAATAGTGCTCGCAGTCATCAACTGTTATGAATCCGAATATGATATTACACCTGAATTATATACTACATGTATGAGAATGCGCAAAATTATTTTCAGGCAAAAAGCACATCAAAGTCTTCTGTTTGGCTGATCACAGAATTTGTCCATGACCACATTTTTCTTTACACAGTCTAGTGCTTTTACAGAGACTGGTGAGATATCTCATGACACTTATTTCAGTGATATCTTACAGGGGGAAGGGATATTTTCTGCACACCATTCCATAAAGCACCTATAATATGTCTTAGAAAATTTTATTATTTTACTTGGTCACAATTTTGCACTTAAATTTTCCAGCGATAGCATAAACACTGGCAAAGAGCTTCTGCTTGCAATATTGATGGTATCACCCTGCTGATATACCATTCCTTGAGTTTTCCCTTTTACAAAATCAGTGTGCAAAGTAAATTTTAAAATAGTAACAGTTAAAGTAGTGCTGTCAGACAATTAAAAACATGTTAATTTCATAGTTAATCGCAGATTTTGAAATTGCTGAAATTTTACTTATATATATTACTTCTTTTCCTGTCAAAATTAATTTATTTCCTTCTTAGGAAAGAAAACAAAACAGTTTGTAACAATAATACTTTTATTTTTTTTTCTCCCAATTTGGAATGCCCAATTCCCTGTGCAATCTAGGTCCTCGTGGTGGCGTAGTGACTCGCCTTAATCTGGGTGGCGGAGGACGAATCTCAGTTGCCTCCTCAAAGACATCCATCGTATAAAGATAGAAATGCACTAAAATGGCACCAATTCAAGTAATATTAATTATTTCACAAATCTTAGCGTGAGTTTGACTACTTGAAAAAACGTGTCCCCCTATAGGTTGCGTATTCATTGCAATGCGCATTAAATCTCTTAAACTCATCCTCCACAATATTAATCGGCTGGTAGACTTTGGCTATCTGCTTTACTACAGCGATCGTGAAGCCGCATTTATGATTTGTATCAGGACGCCAATGCAGCATCAAGTGCCACTTTAAACTCCACATGAAAAGTGCTTGCAAACTTTATGCTAAACGTTCTGAATTTTCATGATAGTTCAGACTTAACGTGCTTCTGTGGTAATTCAATTGTGCTTTTCAAAGGCTGCAAGTACTTTATTTCGATTGCAAGTCCCATCTGGGCTGGTTTTGTACAACAAATAGCATTAATACGTCCTTTACCCATCATTTGATTACTGACACAGAATCGTTGTTGTGTGTTGTGAAGTGTTCGTCAGAGTAATGACTCCGGGTGGACACATCGCTCCAAAGGGTCCGCTCTCCTCCGACCAGTGTTTATGCTAATTTAAGCTTCATGGTAAATGTCTTAATTGCGATTAAGAACAATTAACAAGTTATACTTTAATTAGTCTCATGCATCAATGCATTAACTTTGACGGCTCTAGTTTAAAGGCGCACTCAGTCACTTTTCTGACTTATAGCGGTGTACATGCAGCATCATGCATATTACATATGCCACTGTAGATATGCACTATTACAGTCAGCCCTTATTAATTTATTTCGGGAATGAAAGTATCCAATAAAATGGACTCAAAGAGAGAACATTTGTAGTATTCAGCTGGACTTGTGATCTGAACGTGGCCGCCTCCATGCAGCAACCTAGCTCCATGTAAAATAAAACCCACTTATTAGGCTGCTGATATATCTGAAGTTTTATTTAATGTCAGTGCACATTATTTAAACCTTTTTTTTTCTTTTAAGTACCATGTATTTCTTGGAAATGAAAATGTCCATGTCTGGGACTGAAAGACCTTAACGAATAGAGAAAAGTAAAATGATTTCATTCTTTTAACTCCGTTTATCCTGGATTTTCCACATTGTCGTCAGCTTTGTGGAATGATGTCAGCATGACATATTTCTTTGGACTTCTTATCCTGCATCATATAAAATGACTATATTTAGTCTTTGGGTGTGGGTTTGGATTTGGGAAGATTTTATCTTCCTTATCTTACTAAATAAGTGTTGAAAATTGCCCATAATGAGACTTGTTTTATGGTCCCCTTGACTCACAGTGCAGCAAGCCAGTGTACTTTCTCCTGGGAATCCAAAATATGCATTTAAGTGGCCTTTTGCTCAGTAATTTTATGGAACCTTTGGTTTTCATTTCTAGATGTTCACGTATAAGCACTTTGGGCAAAGAAAATAGGACTGGACTGTATTCATGTCATAAATATTTGTACTTTTATACCCTGTTACAGGGGTCGGAAACCAGTGGCACGTGTGACATCATTGCCATGTGTAGGGTTAATCACTGGCACACGGCAGTGAGAGAGAAATTAGTATTTTATTTATGTGAAGTCCCTCGCACCTGCATGCCAATCTACCTCTTTATATAAAGCGTCCTCATAATCGAGCCATAGATACAGGGGCACAGATCAGTTCAGGCAGGGCTTGTAAACGTGTCCGCTTGGAGTGTCGTGCAGTCGAATGGATGACATCCTTCATTTTCTTATTTATTTGTAGCTTTTTGCTTTCAGAACAACACTTGATGTAAATAATGAATGTTTGAGATTTTCAACCAATTTAGCTTACACGCTACATTTTGGACACTGAACATTGGGACACTTCAAGCGCCGCTGGAATTAATCAGCACCATCGTTGTATAATAAACAAAATCTATGGAATTTCTGTCCTTCCCTAATGTTTTTAGTCCAATATTGTGGAGACCAGGGCTGGACTGGTAATCTGGCATACCGGGCATTTTCCTGGAGGACCGACACACTTTGGGGTCGTTCAGGGGTGGACTGGCCATCGGGAGAACGGAGCGGGCCGGTGGGTTGGCCACGAAACGGGCCGAATGGGCCGCGATAAATCTCGGGCCGATTTCTCTTCCCAGTCCAGCCCAGGTCGAGACATCTCTGTTTCTTTCCCTACTTTACAATATTGAACTGTTTTGCCATCACATCAAACATTCTGAAGTCACTGTATTGGCTGTTTATGCAGACGTTCTTGATCTACCAAGTCTTCCTTACTAAAAATCTATTTTGCCATATGAAGATGTTTAGTCAGATTCAAAATGAATAAACTAGTACACCATGTAATGCAACTTTTTTTTGGGAATCATTTCTCCATATATCCAGAGGGCAAATATTGACATTGGTGGACTTTGATTAGCTTGAAACAATGTTGATATTACTTGGCTCCGATCCCTTGGAATTTAGATGCCTTTTCTAATCTGAGTCATGAGTAATTTCAAGGGTGACTACAAAATGCATATTTGTTTCTTGCCTAGCCCTGTAGCACATTCTGGACAATGGGCTTGTGGATCCATTTTTGATTTCATATGTCCACATGTAAAGCAGGATGGTAGCCATTAATTAAATGATTTAATCAATGCTTCAATGTGAATAGTAAAGTGATAAAGCAGACCTCTGTGTATTGTTTTCCTCTTTAGTCCTCTGGGTACAGCACGGAAGTGAAGGTATGGCTTGGATTTGCATTTTAACAGCTAACCGGAATATTCTGTGGGTCACATTCCCCTTGTGAAGTCGGCCTGTCAGAATATGTCAGATGAGTTCCTCTGTGGCCTTGAACCGAGTCTGTCTAGTCGAATTTTAAAGTTAAAGCAAGACAACAAATTAGTGGCTGCTCCTAATACATTGTCAGGATAGTTTCTCAAGTTTTATATTCTTTATTTTCTTTATTATATACTTTAATTAAACTGTTGATGTATGTACTGGATGCTCTTCTCTATATAATGAAGGTGAAAGGGTACTATCATAATAGTTTCAAATAAGTAGTCCAAGACTACATTTGCACTATATTCCAAGACTTCTGAAGCCATGCGAAAAGATGTATGCAGACCGGTATTTAAGTCGTTATTCACTAAAAATCTTTCCCTCTGCTAAAGCTCTAAAATGGAGTACAGAAGTCATAGGGATTTCAAAATTGACAAATGTCATTGGTTCTTGTGTGTTAACTAAATATCATTGATGTCAATGGCACCAAATTTGGCTTTAGAGCTGCAGCGGAGGGGTGACTAAGAACTTGAGCTTTGAACTTTTCATCACACAAAAAAAATCCAATCAGTACCTAAGACTTGGAATAAAGCATTTGAGATGTATGAATGACTTGTATGGTGCTGTTTTTGCCATTTGGGTGTAAATTCTGACAGATCTTTCATTTTTGGTGAACTATTCCTTCAATGTAGGCACCAAGGAGAAGCTTACAGCAAGCAGTGGAATGTTCTTTTTAAAAGCCACGAGCACAAGACAAGAATGCTGTGGCATTTTAATATAATTGTTTGCAGGTCTGTCTTTACATGTTGCCAGATTGCATGCAAACATCCAGCATGCGGCCATCTTCTCCACTGGGCATGTGGCATCAGGAGTTGCGGTACTTCTTAAACTCACACAACATAGACAGTGTTTTGTCAGTTAGCAATTATGTTGACTGGCAAATAATTTATGGTATGTTCTCTGTACATAACAATATTAAGGCTGCAGTTAGTTTTTGCATGTCGAGGATTGCGTATTGAAGTTCATTGACACCGTTGGTTTTGGGTGTTGCTGGTGTGGTGCTATTGTGCTCTCAGACTGGGCTTCATTACTAACAATGGCATACTAAGCCCATCTCTAAACACTCACCAAATACATTTGTCACATTGTTGCACCCCTGTGGATTTTAATTGGCTGATAGCTGTTGCTACACAATAACCATTTCTCTATCACAGAGGGGCCTTAACTTTCAGTTTCATCTGACTTAGTGTGGCACAACTTTTCTTTATTGCTTAGCAGTTTACTTCCTGATTGTCTCTCTCAGTTGTGTTACCAATAGCTAAATGTGCATTTCATTCATGATTATTCAGCAAATCAGTTGTTAAAATGAATGTAACAGAACTGCTCAGTCATGACGTCAATTCACCATGAGTTCCCTCTGTTATTGAACAGCCCTATAGAGACACAGTTAACATTTTCTGTCAAGGTTTATCTCATAGATGGCTCGAACCCATGGTAAACACATTTCTTTGATAAGTTTATCTGTTGGTCAAAGAGTTTGTGGCTGCTAAGCAAAATTCGCTGGAATTGAGAATGACAAAAAAGAACAGTTGCTAGTGGATACAGTTGAATATGTTCAGATATAAAGTTTGTCAGACTCACTATATATCAAGCTAATGAGACCTGCCCTTGGAGATGTGGAAGCATGCCCTTAGACTTCGCTCTGGCTTTCACTGTTAAAAGATGGATGATGGTAAAACAGTCACCCAGTCTAACCTCATACATGGAATGGAAAATATCTCTTTTTGCTTCAAGCAGCAGGAGGGGTTCTCATTTGGCATGCTGTTACAACTTTCCTAGGAAGATTGAACATGGATTTTTTATTAAATAGCAAATTTATTTTACTGCATTTTTACTTTTACATAGGTATTTTTGGTACATGATAAAAATATGATGGTGCTCACTAACTAATGTATCCTTGACTATAAACTTTATAAATGTTTAAATATAGTTACGATAAAACTGCCAAATTGTTTTTTGGGCCAGATTTACTGAAAGTTCTTTCGAAGATGACAAAAAAGTCTTCAGTCATCCTTGGTGTTATTTAGATGGTAACCCTTCTATTGAAAT
Source organism: Xyrauchen texanus (assembly GCF_025860055.1). NCBI lineage: Eukaryota > Metazoa > Chordata > Actinopteri > Cypriniformes > Catostomidae > Xyrauchen > Xyrauchen texanus. The sequence continues at coordinate 20,421,490 of NC_068321.1, read as the reverse complement.
TCTAGCAAGATTTACATTTAAGGCTGTCAAATTAAAACTCTAAATCCGATTTTTGTTGAATTTATTGCTAAAAATGCACTTTCGAATGCTAAAACTGTGCATTTGGTTTTTGGATGTGTGCCAAGCACTGAAGATGTATTTAGACAGATTGTATTGCACTAAAAAATGCAGATGCAGCCAAAGAAATGCAGTATAACATAACACAGGTGTCTCGAGATGCGTGTTTAATGGCAAAGTTCTTTTTAACTTGACACGGCATCTATAAAAACACTGCTTCTGTATGGGAATCTAAATAAACAAAGAAATGCGGCGAAATGATCAAACATCAAGTGTGTGTTTACTTAGAACAGAAAATGGTAATTTGGATGGTTGCAGGAGCGTTCGGTGCGAACAGCCCCTTAGTTCGAGTTCTTTGACCGTTGCATTTGGCTCTCATCAGCATTTCTCAGATTAAACAGTGGGTTTTAAAATGCTCAGTCAGGAAAGGAGTTCAATTGAAAAATCTGCTGACTCTAAAAATGTATTATTTCGAATTTTGTAATATGTAAGGTAAAAATAAAAATAGTTTCTCAGGCATATTGACAGCCCTAATTCAAATTATTGACATTGATAAATTACCTTTTTTTGGGTAGTTGATGCATACCATGTCCATCATATGGTAATGTTAAGCTTTTAGGTTAAAATTCATATGAATGTAAATGGGAAAGTATATATTGTAGATCCTGTTAAGTTTTAAGTATATTTGCCATTTTTAATAACCATTTTCCTTTTACTAGTTAATTTAAATTGGACAAATTAATTTTTAAAAGCACAATTATTCCATGTCTCAATTAGTATGAACTCATAAAAACTAAATGTATATTCATTATAAAACAATGATTCAATTCAACTTTTTAAATTGAGTATAGCGTGTCAAACAGATAGACTGATCAACTCTCCAAAGGTTTTCCATGTCCACACATTCATTTTGAATCCTACAGCGTCCCTACCATAACCTTTGCTGAAACAAATGCAAATCTCACATTTTGCAGAAAGAAGTTTAAAGTGCACACACAATCATATTCGTGCAGTTATCCATTTTGACTGCCTGGTCTCCATCTCGTCTCTCTGGATGGACTTTGTGTTTGGTGGAAGGCCAGTCACTCTTGCACTGACCTGTGCAGGGGGGCTGTAAAACAATCTACCAGGTAAACTTCAAACACTTGTCAAATCCCCCTTCCCCCAGTTCTGTCCACACATGCACAAAAGCCAAAGCCTATGATCTTTTGTTTTAACTAAACCTGAGAGGCTGTGCATAACCTCTGTCTGAGTCTTAAACTTTGTCATTTTCCATGATCCTTTTTGTATCCATTCTGCTCTTATCTCTTGCTTGTCAGCAGTTGTGTGCATAAGAAATCTTCACTAGAAACCATAATATTTTCCCTTTGGACTGGCCAGCGTTTCGCTAATTTTCGGAACGTCTTGTACTCTTGTTACACAAAAGTGTGATGTTAGCTTAGGAGCCTTTTCAGTTTCACTGATATGCCTGAGCTGGTTTTGTTTGTTCGTTGGCATGGTGACTTCGGCTGCACAACAGCTGACTGTTGTAATTCCAGTACATTTGATTTTTATATATAACAATATTATGTAATAGATTCTATTACATACCACCCCATTTCTGAAAAAGTTGGAACAATATGAAAAATGCTAATAAAAACAAAAAGGAGAGATTTGTTAATGTATATTCACCCTTTGCTATATTGAAAGCACTACAACTACACATTATATGTTTTACCTTGTGAATTTTAAGTTTTTTTTTTTAAATATGTACAGTAATTCAAAATAGATGATTGCAACACACTCCAAAAAAGTTGGGACAGCCGAGTGTTTACCACTGTGAAACTTCACCATTTCTTCTATAACACTTAATAAGCATTTGGGCACTGAATACACAAGTTTAAGTTTAAAAAGTGGAATTTTCACCAATTCATCCATTATGCAGGTCTTCAGCTGCACAATTGTACAGGGTCTTCTTTGACATATTGTGTGCTTCATAGTGCACCACACATTCTCAATTGGAGATGGTCAGGACTGCAGCCAGGCCAATCAAGCACCCGCACTCTGCTTATTCGGCCAGTATGTGGTTTGAACTTTTTAAATATCTGTCTGCATTAATGGTTGAGATCTCACAGATTTGCAATTACCCATGCCATGGGCACTGACGCACCCCTGGCCCACACAGACACTGGCTTTTGGACCTGATGCTGATAACAGCTTGGATGGTCCTATTGAATGGCTGTTTTTCAAAAACTATTTGAAATGTGGACTAATCGGACCAAAAAACAAGGTTCCACTGTTCTTCTTTCCATCTAAGATGAGAACGAGCCCAGAGAAGTCGGCAGCGCTTCTGGACAGTGTTGATGTAGGGCTTCTGCTTTGCATAATAAAGTCTTAACTTGCATCTGTGGATGAAGCGGTGAAAGGTGTTGAATAGAAAAGGTTTTCGTCTTGCCCTTTATGCACCAAGATTTTGACCAACTATATTGTGCACTGTAGAGACTGAAATGCCCAAAATCCTTCCAATTTGTCTTTGGGGAACATTGTTCTCAAAGTGCTGGATTATTTGCTGAAGCATCTGTTGTCAAATTGACAATTCTTGAATGATTCTTGCTGTTGAAGGACTATGCTGTTTTTGGAGGTTACTTATATACTATTACACAAGTGCCTCACCTGTTTCCCATTGCTTTGTTATTTTAACTCGTCAAACTGTTCTAAGTCTTAAATTGCCCGTCTCAACTTTTTTGGAGTGTTTTACTAAATGATAATAAAGCCCAAAAAAGTAAAAGATGAGAAAGGAAACACTAAAAAACGTTGTGTTTCTTTTAGTTATTTGCAAACATAACATCTAGAGCAGAATTTTGAGTTATTTTAGTGCAGTACCTGTAACTGAGCTTCTAATGTGCATGCTGGTCATATCTGTGTCCCTATTGTGCTGCATGCTCTTGCATTTTGATATTTTTATTTATTTTTATTATATGTTGTAAGCTTTTTTCCCCTTTAAATCCACATGTAATTTACGGAAAACTGTCCGTTACAGCTGCCTTTAGCATCATCCCTTTCAAACGGATCACCCAAAATGCATCTTTTGTTTTATTGGCACCATTGCAAAGGAAAAAAATTGTGGGTGATGTTTTATTTTACTCTCCTGCTGCCCAATGCCTTGCTCTTCTTTTTCAACATACATTAAAGAATGGCGTGCACCTGTTTTGCTATTTGCAAAAGGAAAAACTAATAATGATATAGGGCAGGGAGATGTGGGTGAAGTTTTTTACTTTCTAATAGTATTTGTCTTCTTCCTAATACCTTGCTGCCCTCTTGGGCACGCTCTGTATTTGATTGGCTGTGACCTATTGTCAGTCTCTTGCTCATCAGGACAGAGCGTACACCTGACGACAAGATGTCTAGTTATCAAGCTGTTTTGAAAACTGTCGTAGTGTCTGGAGTGCAAACTGTTCTGAGGCTTCTCGAGGCAGACCAGTTGCCAAATTAAAACATCAAAGGAGATGAGCTAGAGTCGTGTAGTGTACACAAGGCTTATATTTCTTCAGAAATTGGTAAAAATTTGTGACGAATCAAAGTGGTGAAATCTCAAAATTAAAAGGACAAATATAGTTTAAGACTCAGCATGTTTAATATCTTATCCCGACAAACTTACTTGGAATTGCAACAGTGCATTTCTTTATTATTAAATCACACCTAATTTGTATACATCTATTTACAAATCTATTTAAATCCATGTTTTGTGCTTGTTTGATAATACCGACCACCATGAGCTTCATAATCGGAGCCATCAAACTCTGTAACTGTCTCCATGCTGGCACAATGTCCACCTATCTGTGCTCTGTGTTGCAGTGTGTGTGCTTTGCAAAGACTAAATTACCCTATTAAATGGGGGTTAGAGTTACTTCAGCCTCACCGCCACAAGTATTTGTGATGGTAGATACAAGGCTTTACTATGGTAACGTATGCGTTATGTGCCATGTGGCTTTTTATTTTAGAACATTATGGTGCTTTTTCATAATGTCTGTGGTGATGGACCTTAAAGGTGAAGGTTAAATGTTACATAAACAGATGCATTTGACATTGGCTTGTTTGTCTTTAAATGCATGAGTCAGATTGTTAGTCCTTCATGGTTGTCTATTCTCTCTCTCTGTCTTTCTCTCTCACTACTCTGAATGGAGAAAAGCTTGACTTGTTTGCACTACAAAGCCTATCCAAATTTCCCAAGGGGACGTTCCACAGGGAGTGCAACACATGCTACATCCTGTTCGAGTCACAGGGCCATATGGGTCCTATCGACCCCCATCCCCCAACATGCATGAGGTAGAATGACTGGAGAGTGACACCCTTGCTGTTTCTGCAGGCTCCCGCAAATTAACGCACGACTCTGTTGTGCGGATTGTTCATGCATTCCTCCGGCATGATTCTGGCATTCACATTTAAACTGCGTGCCTTTGAGCTGCCTCTGTGTCTGCTGCAGCCATTTGTTTTAAAACCCTTGGCTATGGAATATTAATAAACTGCTTACGGTGCCTTATATTACTGCCTAATTTTATTTTAAAGAGATGGTATGTGATATTGTACACACTGAGCAACATTAAAACATTTTATTCAGTTTCATACTAAATTGTTTTCAAATAACATCATGTGGGATTTCTCGGTCATGGAAAACTAAAAAATCTAAATGTAGGATTTCTAGTCCTGGCTTAGTAATGCAAAGTAGGTAAATATAAAAAGTAATGGACATTTCTGTAGTGAATATTAAAGTTTCAAGTCATGCTAGGCTCTAAAACGGTCTCTAGTTTCTATAATAATAAATAATAATCATAAAAACTTAGTAATCAAAGCGACTGAAATAAAATGGTTGTTGATGCCAGACTGGCTGGTTTGAGTATTTCTGTAACTGCTGATCTCGTGGGATTTTTACACTCAACAGTCCCTAGAGTTTACTCAGAATGGTGCCAAAAACACCTTTTTGATGAGAGCGGTCAACGTAGAATGGCCAGATTGGTTCAAGCTGACAAAGTCTACGATAACTCTGATAACCACTCCATTCAATTTTAGTGAGCAAAATAGCATTTCAGAATGCACAGCATGTCGAACCTTAAGGCGGATGGGCTACAACAGCAGAAGACTACATGTGGCACTTTATTAGAACCAAGTGTTCAGTGAATTTGTATGCTGTATAATGCAGTACAAGTAATATGGTATTCCAAGCATAGCTCTTGAGCTGGAAAAGTTCAAATGGCTCTTGCCATTGCTATAGGGAAAAAAATAATTAAAGATGGATATAACCCAATATTTGCTCAAGTTTTCACACATTATGTGTGAAGATTAACCAGACGTGATGAATGAGACACTGGCTAATTTGCATCAGCTTGTAATCCTATTGGAACCTGTTGTTCATTCATACTGCTGGTCTCAGTTCCTCCCAGACAAAGTCTGGTTATCGGAGTACAGGTGGACCTGGAACTTACTTGCTTTTCCTGTACAGCACAGCTGAATCATTAGGGAGGTGAATGCTGTCAAGCTGTATTGATTTCCTGAGTCACTCTTGACGGTATTTAGCCAAGTCACGCAAGAAATTTGTTTGACATTCCATTTTAATTGTCGTAAACTGATATTTTCAGTTGTACTGGGTGTATTTACACTTGGTCACATCATGTATTTTTACTGATCTGATAGCTATTCAAACATGAAAGACCATGAACGAATAGTAGATTGGGTTAACATCCATTTTGCAGAGACATATCGATCTGGCTAATGTAAATGGAATGTGCATACACAAACACACAGAAATCTGATAAGTTAAGATGCACGGAGTGACCTTAATGTAAATAGGACCAGTGATTTTATTCTACTGCTGAATACTGTCTTTTTGAGGGCCCATTGCTCTGAGGTTAAGGGGACACAGGATTCTGATGGGCTGGCTCTGTTGACTCAGACTAAACAAACAGGTGTCTGGCCCTGGCTGCCAGGAAAGGCCTACTTGGCTCCTGCTGGAGCCTTACAGAGGAAATTTCTCATGCCCCTCTTAGCATACAAGGGCACACCAGTGGCGAACAAAAGCTAATATGCAAGTTTTTGATTACATTTATGAATTGAAGAGTTGCCTTTTGAATTGGGAGAATAAAAGCATGTAAGCCACCACACAAACCTTAAAGGCAACTTGAAATCAGAATTGACTTTAAACACGTTCCTGGTCTTATTGTGCACAATTCACCAGTGCACTTTGGTCTAAAGAAACATTTGTCTTGGTAATCCTTCATCAAATGGTTATATCTGTTCTGCCTCTGAAATGGCTCTGATTTTCAGCTGACATCACCAAGGCCGCTTAAGATTCGACCAACAGGTGCTTGTGAAAGTGCAAGTAAAGTACATTAGTAAATTAAGGAAGTAACATGTGTTGTGAATGTTGCTTCCTTTTGGCTTTAAGATTTTGACATTGTCTAATCACCGATGAAGCTTAAAGATGTTTTATCTTAGCACCATGCTTCCATAAGCCCAACATTAGTCATGTGTTTGGACGTATTTTGTGTGGCTCTGCCATTATCCCAATTTAACATGTTATTTAAGACATTGGTGTGTTTAGTCAGCCTTTTTGTATACAAGGACCTGTTCACATCCACCTACCATGACTCTGCTTGGTCTCAGTTAAGTACTGATGCAGAACCTTGCCCCCTCTCTTGGTTTGAACCCGGTGACCCCTTGTTTGGGAAAGCTCTTATTTCCTCCATGTCCTCCTTAAACGAGAAAACCACATTTAACCACTACCCATAAAACAAATGCCGACCATGACTGCAGTCTTTAAGTTAATCAACTTTAAGCATCCCACTCAGTGTTCTGGAATTTTTTTTACAACATTTGTACATTTTAACATTTTTCAAATCTACATGGTAAAAGCAGTGTAAAACACTTGTCACATTGCAGTTTAAGCATTCAAATCCAAAAATATAAGGAATAATTAAGATTATTCATAAGTATGGCTTGCATAATTGAAGCGTTTGTTTTTTTGCTTTGTAAGAGACTAGGGTCACCAACGTCGTCCTGAATTCTGCTATGGCAGAGATTTTTAGAAGCCATTGGGACTTATTCACATAACACTAGTGGAACAAATTTGTGTTTAAATACATTAAATTATATGTATAAAACTTTTTACACACAAATTTGTTCGGCTTGTGTTTCATGAATAAGGCCCATTCGGTATACAGAGGGAGTTTAATTTATCCTAAGATCAAAGGTGGATATGAAAGATCAACCCCACGACTACAAGGCCATTGTTTTGGTGTTGATGTATTGGCAGTTCGCAGCATGAACTTCTCAGGTGAACAAATGTTTAAGTGCTGCAGTGCATAATTTATCCCAAAACTCACTGGTTCAGGTTGGAGTCCTAGTGGTCGTTTCTTTGGTCCCAGACTGATCATATTGCGTAAGCATGTGTGAGCTCCAGTTTCTGGATAAAATATCCTCATAGTGGTGCCAAAAGCCAGTTGTTTAGGTTGTAAATTATGTAATACATTGAACAGGAATGCATCTTTTATTAACTCTGCCCTCTATCCTAAACCTAACCATCAATGGAGGAAAAATGTACCTTAGAGGTAGGGCTGGGCGATAAAACAATATTGATGTGTATATATATCACAATAAAGAAAATGCATAATAAGCGTTTGAGGAATTTTTGATATTTACTGCGTGTCGTGAAAACACAAGCGGTTCGGCTTTCTCAGGCTGTGTTTCCACTGGGGCGGTAAAATTGGTAAAAGATCCCGCAGACCCCACTGCTTTGGCTGTCTCTGGACCCCCTGTGCAGTTTTGTAGAGACTATTTTGACTGTTTAGAATGTATTTTTTTTTTTTCTTCCGTCGACTTTGCACTTTTTATTTTATTTCAATGTGTAAATTTATATCGTGATGAATATCGATATCGAACAATGTGACCGATTATCGTGATAACAATTTTGGCCATATCGCCCAGCCCTACTTAGAGGGGAAATATGACATTGAAATCACGCTCATTATTGATTGCAAAGGCAATTCCTTCCAGGATTCTGTTGGACCAGACCCCTTGTCTCTGAGGCTGATAGCAACATGCTATCAGTAGCACTGCTGGAAATGTAAATACATTTGAATTAATGCAAACGTGTCTGATGGGAAATGCTGCTTGTCAGAATGGGGTTGATATCAGGGTACCAGTACACAATTGTCTCCGGTTGGCAAAGAATTTCCACTTGCAGATTTCGCGTAGTTTACGTATAGTGAACCATGAATGGTGAATTCGCCGCATTGACCAATAGGACGTTTCGTGTTTTGGCAGTGACCTCTGTTTGGGAGATGCTTCTTACACAAGTGTCCTGAATATTCACAATGGACAAGGATATCATTTTTGCGGCAAGTTTTATTTTAACCACTCTCTCGGAGTATAAAGTGCAGCATTAAAAAGAAGCTGCTTGTCAATTAGTTTTTTGATGGTTGCAACTGGCTACATACCCACCAATACTCTGGTCCAGACATATACCAAACCCTCTAAGACCCAGAACAATACTAGACCTCTAAAGGTTCAGATTGTCTCTTTTTGATGAACCGAAATATGATAAAATGCTACATTTATTGCAGCATTCTGTCAGCTTGTGACCGAGTAGCTATTTTCTTGTAATTCTTGCGAATGCTGTAACGGATAAGATACAGTGCCAAATTGTGGTTTATGTAATTGCCACCTGTAGTGTTGTATGTGTTTGTCTGCTTGTACATTTGTCCCTGCCATGAATATTTTAATAAGAGTAATTTGTTGTATAAGGTAACTGAGCATATGAGAAAATGTTTTTACAGTTATTTAGTAAGATCAGAATTTGATCTTGTGTCCATCTATTGTGCTAGATGTAGTGTGTGGGCCTTGTTTGAGGTGATGAAATCACTGGTTATAATTAGAACCAGCTGATTATTCCTATACCCCCTCCTGTTGGCTTCAACAGTTGTCTTTTTATTCAGCTAAAAGAACAAGAGAACTTATCTGAAGTTAGAGGCCATGGCCCCTCTCATAATGTCCAACCCTGTCCGCACCCTGCCGCCCACCACTGACATCAACCTCATTTAGGCATGTTGTCAATATGCCTAATTTCAGATTCACACTTCCTGTCTGCACCCCATACCACTCCATGTGTAGGATAGTGGGGCTTCTGGTGGGGTTTTATAGCTTCTCGAAAAGCCCAAATGTGCAGCTTGAGTTTTAACGGTGCTGGAAAGCAAGCCAAGGCACACAAACTACTGCTCTCTCTAACTCTCAAGCCTCTTGACATGAATGTTTCGAGTGTAACCACTGGCTTGCTGATGCTGCAGTGTTTAGGCTTAATAGTTCCATCGAGAATGCTTCATATTGAGGTAAACCCAGTTCAGCGTTGTGGCACCCAACCACTTAACGTCAATCTTTGTAATGGCCTGCACTTGTCTCTGCCTGTGACTTCCATGTTCATTGATCTGTCTGGCTTACACTCAGCCAGTCTCCCAGCATCTACAATGACCCCCCCTGTCTGGCTTAGGATGGGTCACTTCCACTCCGTCAGCAGTGTATGCTGATCTAGCCGATTAGTTGGGGTGGGATTTGGGGCAGGAGTCTTTGATGAATCAGCATGTGTCTCTGAGTTGAAAAACCAGCAGGTGGGATGTCTAATCTCTGCCTACAGACTGGGGAGGGGAAGGGGTCTTTAGCATGGTCTGGGAATGCCACCTGCACAGGAGTTATATAGGTCTTCGAGTTAAGTAGCAGGATACGAGAAATTAGTCAATTGTCCTGTTTATAACACCTAAGCTCTGTTCAAAAACATATTAAGCTGCACTGCTGTCTAGTGTTTATATATGCTGCTACGTCTTGCATGAATTTCGTCATCAGCACAGTACATGCGGACTGTCCGTGTGCAGCCATGTTTTTCTAGACCGAGGGACGGTTTGTGTCTGTGTTGTCACCGAATACGCCTGCCATTGACTACTAAAATAGTATTGCAAAGCAGTCATAGGGTGCATGTGTTGAAAATATGTCCATATGGGTTTGCTGTCAAAAGAGTATATTTCAAAAAGCTGAGCACTCAACCATTCGTAGGATGGGACAGCATGAAGAAAAACTAAGTATACCCTAGCCTTGAGACAACATCCTAACTTAAATTGAATGTAATTAATAACTGAACCGAAACACTCTTTATTGCCAGCAACTCATTAACACTTGTGCATTTCACACAAAATAGCACTCTTAGCATGATGGTCTCAAAATACATGACTAGCGCTCACTGTTGATTTCAATATAGTCTTGCTTTAACATGTTGATAAACAAATGGCTTAATGGGCTAATGAAAAATACATAGAAGTTTAAAAATATTTTTCAAATACTTCTTTTTATTAGGTTTTCAATTGATAATTTAGTCCTGAATAAAATATTCTGGTTTATAATTGACATTCTCCCTCAAATCCATCCACCATTTTGACTGAAAATGTTTGCTGTGCTCATTGCAATTCTGTGAGTGCCTTTTATCTGTGGAAGATACTTGCAAAGCTTCTACATATTTTGGCCAAAACAAGATTTATTACAATTCAGAATTACTTTATCTACCTATTGTTTTGAGGTCAGTTTATCTACTTCCTGTAAGGTAAGCACAGATTATGCATTAAATGTTGCTAGTATTTAGACAATCCTTTTATAACTTTTAGAGAATTAAGTCATAAAGAAAGAAAGTGTGCCACTGCCAGAGCAGCTGTCTAATATTTAGTAATGTTTAAAGCTTCCTCAAACAAACCAGTACTCTTACTCTCAGTTAGCGAATTTGTACCAGGTTTCTGCTTTTTAGGGGGAACTGAAAATTCTACCGTGAGTATACAGGGTAGAATATGCTTGCTTAAAAAGGTCAGTGAATGTGTGTGCGTGTTGCTCCTGTGTGTCCAGGTTATGAGTGGGCCACAGATAACCACAAAGACCTCCTAAAGGCTAATACCAGATAATGGAACAATAGCTTGGGATAGGTTATCTTCCTTAGTGAACCGAAGGTGGGGGCAGTTTTAACCCTCCAATGTCACTCGTTTCCCAGCACTCTTTACAGCACTGATTTGGGCTGGCTTGTAGCTGTCACATTAAAAGGAGATTAACTGTATATTTTGTGTTTGTTAATATTTATTGAATCGGCTAAAGTTTGGGTGTTGTCTTAAGTTTTGTGTGAGTGGTGTTTGAGTTTTCTGTGTTGTGGGCGAAGGAATAGTTTTTCCCTCATGCTTGGGTGAAGCGTTAACACCCTCTTGCTTGCAGGTGGGAAACATGCTTTGTGGCCAGCCGCAAGATTCCCAAGCCGCATGTTCACTGTAGGCACCAAAGCCTCTCTTTCTGTGGCACTCTTTTATATCAAATACAGTTGTGACAAAAAAAGAATAAGCAAAACAATATTGGCACCCTTGGTAAATATAAACAAAGAATGCTGTGAAAACAAATCTGCATTGTTTTTCTTTTTTATGAAAGAATAAAAGGATATCGCAAAAATCGAACCTTTGATTGAAGTAAAACAATTGATACAGGGTAAATATCTCATTATTAAATAGTTTTATCCAAAACGCATTGGCCATAATTATTGGCACCCTTTTATTCAATAATTTTTGCAACCTCCCTTTGCCAAGATAACAGTTCTGAGTCTTCTCTTATAATGCCTAATGAGGTTGGAGAACACCTGGCAAGGGATCAGAGAGCATTCCTCCATACAGAATCTCTCCAGATCCTTCAAATTCCAAAGTCCATCTTGATGGACTCTCCTCTTAAGTTCACACAACACATTTCCTATGGGGTTCAGGTCAGGGGACTGGGATGGCCATGGCAGAACTTTTTGTTCAGATTTTGTGGACAGTGAACCATTTTTGTGTTAATTTTTATGCTTTTTTTTTTTTAATCATTGTCCCATTTGAAACATGGCCCATTGTAAGCTTTCTAGCAGAGGCAGTCAGGTTTTAATTTTTTATCTGTTGGCATTTGATAGTCTGTGATGCCATTAAGATGCCAGGACCTCTGGCAGAAAAACAGCCCCACAACATAAAAGATCCAGCACCACATTTAACCATGGGCATTGTGTACTACTTCATCTCTGTGCGCCAAACCCATCTCTTTTTTTTTTTTTTTTTTCTTTTCTTCTTCATCTGACCATAGAACCCGGTTGCATTTGAAGTTCCAGTAGTGTCTGGCAAACGGAAGATGCTTGAGGCTTTTTTATGGAAACCCTCCTTAAGAAATTGTGGTGATGTAGGTGATGTCTGATATTTTTAGACTTTCTGACCCCAAAACCCAACTCATTTCTGCAATTCTCCAGCTGTGATGCTTCGAAATTCTTTGGCCACTTGAACCATCCTCCTCACTGTGCGTGGAGACAATTTAGACACACGTCCTTTTCCAGGCCGATTTAAAATCTCCAGTTGATTGGAACTTGTTAATTATTGCCCTGATGGTGGAAATGGGCATTTTCAATGCTTTGGAAATTTTCTTTAAGCCACTTCAAAAAGTATTTGTTGGGCCTGGGTATCTCAGCGAGTATTGTCGCTAACTACCACCCCTGGAGTCCCGTGTTCGAATCCAGGGTGTGCTGAATGACTCCAGCCTGGTCTCCCAAGCAACCAAATTGGCCCGGTTGCTAGGGACAGTAGAGTCCCTAGTTTGGGTAACCTCCTCCTGGTCGTGATTAGTGGTTCTCGCTCTCAGTGGGGCACGTGATAAGTTGTGCGTGGATCATTAGATTAGCATGAGCTCATTCTAACATTTGGAGTCTCCCCAGTGTCATGCACAATGAACTACATGATAAGATGCGTGGATTGACTGTCTCAGAAGTCTCCCAACTGAGACTTGTCCTGCACCCGGATTGAGTAACCGCACCACCACGAGGACCTACTAAGTAGTGGGAATTGGGCATTCCAAATTGGGAGAAAAGGGGATAAAAATAAATAAATAAAAAAATTGTTTCCCAAGCATGCTCTTTACTTTTCAACTTTTGTTGACTTTGCAATTAAGCAGCTTTTAAAAACACTGATGCAAAGTTGTTTGGTCTGACAAATGATATAATAAATATTCTAATGGTTTGTTTGTTTCTCTCTCTGTTTGGGTTATCATTGTTTTAAATGTATAATCATTTTTATTTCATAGTTTAATATTGAAAGTCTTGATTGGGGACAGGGCTAAAACATAAAATCTGTATATGAAAGGCTTTTGAAAAGTAACAATAATTGACAAAGGCCTAGTAAAAATGTTTCCAAGTCAGTTTTATGTGATCATATAACAAAAAAACAAGATATGAAAAAAGTTTAAATCGTTTCATTTGAATAAAAATCTACCCCTGAGACATGAAATTGCAAGAAGTTGAAGAAACGCCCAGCTACAGACACAATCTACAGATCTGGCACAGTTTCACAACAGGGGAAAGCTTGTGAGAAATTGCTCAAAATTTTTTAGTATTTTCAAAGCATTTTTTGCACAATTTCTTTAGATTATACGTTTGGTCAAAATGTCCTGGAATGGATGTGCATTTGCAGCAGTTACATATTTATTGAAGGTTTGCAGGACCAGGGAGTTGGTGACCATTATGAAACTTATTCAAGCTAATGTCCTCCTAATGGTTATTAGTGTTGCAGATGTGCCTGTTAAAAGCCCTGGTTGAACTGCGTTGTGCAGCCTGTTGTTCAGGGGCAATTTTGTGCCACAGATGAAATTAAACAATGAAAGTAGTAAATGGACATTCCATGTTTTCTGAAATTTTGTGATGATAACATGCTTTTTTTTTGCCCTCTTTTTCTTTTCTGCAGTAGCCAGTGCCATGAAACTGAATCCACAGCAAGCTCCTTTATATGTAAGTATGGCTGTGTTTATATTGATCACTATGCAGGTCAATTGTCTGTTTTGTTTCCCTGTCCACTCCATATTAAAAGATGAGTTCAACCACAAATGGAAATTCTCTTCTCATGTTGTTCTAAACCCATATGCTGTTATTTTTTTATGGAATATAAATAGTTTGAAGACTCTTGACATGTGATACAAGGCCATGACTGTCAAGCTCCAAAATTGGACATGAAAGTATATTCCAAGTCTTCTGAAGATATACGGTAACTTTGTATGAGTTATATGAACTTCTCCAACGAAAAATAACAGCATACTGGTTTGAAATAACACGAGTGAGTAAATACTGACAGAATGTTCTTTTTTGGGTGAAGTATTCCTTCACCCAAAGCTTTTTACATGTTGATGGACACTTCTAATGAGTCCATGCCCTGTTTGCATTCTCTCACTTGGGCTGCATCAGCATGTTCTGGTTCTTGGTCAGAGTGAGGGGTGCTGGGTAATTGTTTTTCTTTCTTTTGTTTTAGTGCTGAGCACTTTTTTTTTAAATGAGATTCTCTTAAGGCATGAGAAGCCCACATATCAGCAGAATGTCTGACCAAAGACACCGCAACACTTTCTGATTACGGGTTAAATGGTGGAAAAGTTCACAAACAAACCACACTACGTGAAATAAATGAAGCTGTTTTGCTTACTCTGGTTCTTGAGTATCCATGGTAACGTCAACATCCTACCACAGATGTAACTTTGTTGGCAATGGTGATTGTCAATAAAGTTTCATGTGTTTTAGGAAAGAAAGCCAAAATGTGTTTGGAATTATGTGAAGGTGAGTAAATTGACAATTTTCATTTTTGAACGTACTATCCCTTCAAGAGTTGCTTATGCATGTTATTATTAACAGCTGTTAAGGGTGTAACAGTTCACTTACTGCTATCCGTCCTCATCATGAACTTTAAAGAGTGTCATAGAAGCTGCAATGATTCGCCATATTTGAAGCACACAGCTGTGACTCATTGTGACCTTGTTGCATTTGGCGTGTGTTTGTGTGTATGAGCGTGTGTGTGGTTGGAGCTGTGGCCCTTTGCTGCTGCACGTGTGGTTTTTCCATTTTGAGTTCTTGCACCCTGCAGGTGGCTTGCTTGATGAAGCATTGTACTGTTTTTTTTTTTCAGTATCATTCATCTCGATTAAAAGCTGCACAAAGTCAAAACAGAAGTAAAGGAATAATTTAATCACCCTCATATTATTCTAAACCCCCATGCTCATCATAAAAGGTGAATTTTTAAGAAGTCCTTCACTGGGTTTATATGCCATAATGACAGTGAAAAGTGACTCCAGTATGTCAAGCTTGACATTTTGTTTTGTTGGAACCAATGAGGTTTGAAGTTACTGAAGTAGCCCAATTTTTTTATTTTAAGCACTTTGCGATATTATATAATTTGACATTAGGTAAGTAAAAAAGATTTTGAGTTTGAGGAAGTAGCATTTTAAATCACCCATGCCCCCGAAATGTCACCTTTTTTCTTCATTCTTTGTTCTTCTCATTTACATTCCACCAAAATGCACTTTATTATATTCTCTCAGTGAACCGACTAGGGATGTGCATAGTAACTGTTTGTTATATTCAGATAACCGCGAGGGTTCACAAAAGGTTATTCCGTTTTTTTTCTCTTCCGGAGTCGGGACTCTGGAATAAAGAATGTTTATGCAATGAATATGTGTTAAACACTCAAAATAGCAGGGAATAAAGTGCACAGAGAGCTATGAACCTTAACAACACAATACATAGATCCTCAAATAATAACATCACACACATTTAAGTAACACAAACAAAAATAATCAAACTCTCTCTGCGTGTAACTTTCTTAGCCAACGAAAAATCCGTAATTTAAGTAATAAACCTGATATGTGTTCTCCCCAGTCAAGTTCACATTTCCACGAGGCATCAAACTCTAGTATTGTCATGTGCATGGAGTTACCGTATGTTTTCAGTGGCAGTGAGCGAAGGTGAGTGAGCATTTTCAGTGCATTCCTATGGAAGCCAAGTGCCATGCTTGTGAGGTGGATTGTGGGTTTGACTGCCCAATGGCCCCAATGGCTTTCTAATAATCCCCATCGACTATTTGGCTATATAACTCTACTCTCTCCATCAATAACTGGTGTGTGGTGAGTGTACTGTCGCACTGTGGCTACTGTCGCATCATCCAGGTGGATACTGCACACTGGTGGTGGTTGAGGAGAAACCCCTGATCAATGTGTAAAGCGCTTTAAGTGTAGTGTCAGAAAACCGCTCTATAAATGTGACATTCTTTCATTCATTCATAACAACTCTCCATGTACATCCTTAGAATCTACAAGTCTGAATTTCACCCCTCACGATGAATGCTAAAAATGTGCAGCTTCTACTGAAGTTCATTTGTTGTAAAGTCGTGACCGCACACTTGGCCATGTTAAAGACACAAGCTCTCTTTTTTTTAGGAAATGTTGCTATGTTTTCAGAAACAGTGGTCTGAAGGAGGTCAGGGCTTCTTTATTCTGAGTTAGCAGGTGTATGGACTCACCACTTCCATGGTTGTTATTTTAAGAGCTAACAGAAGTGAATGGGGGTTGTTAATTTGATCTGTTCACCAGATGACGCAGGCTAATTTGCCCTCGTTAATTATAAACAGAGGAAAGGCCGGTTTTGGTTTCGAATGACCCAAATGTAATGTTGTGAAACGTAAGCTGTGCTTTGAAGTTTGCCTTTGCACACAGTCTCAGTCTAAACTTGTTCTGCAAAATTTGAGCTAAACGCAAGTAGCTAAATGATGCACGGTGGTCTTGTACTCCCACAGTTCTCTCAGAGGAGGCAGCTTACCAAGTGTTGTTTTAAGCACAGGGCGAAAAGGCCAGGCACTCCTCCTTTGGCACACTGACTTGTGAGCTCCTGAAATAGAGCAACGGACAATCAGAAGCATCAACAGTACTTGAACCCCCCATGAGCCCACTTTAGATGCCAAAAATGCTTCCTGTAATGATGGAACCAATACTGAACTAAGCCACTGGATTATGAAGTAGACAAATTGGATTCTAGGCATTTTAGTTCTTCTTTTAGTTAAATCTAAACAGTGGTTCTCAATCTTTTTGACTTAAAGACCCCACATTGTCCAAGAAATTATTCGTCCAACATAAGCATTCTCTGGTACTTCTGCCGTAATAATGGCAATGCAACTTTTTTTGTTAACAGAAACTTTTAGTGTCAGTACATATAAATAAATTAGGAATCCACCGATACAACATTTGTGTGGCGATTCTGATATCCAAATATTTTAAACATCTGCAGATATTGATAGTTTGGTGGTTCTACTTCTTTATGCTACCTTGTTAACATTGTTAACATGCTAACATGATGATAATGAAGTACACTACTTCGAAAGAAATGTCAATGACTTCATTCATTATGTCTTCCCTTACAAATCTAAATGGTCTCATTATAAACACAATTGCAACAAAAAAAAATTCTGAATAACCATCTGTTAGGCTCACATTAAATTAGTACGATTTCTTAATTGTTTGAATGTTAATAACTCGCATTAACTGATTTCTGAATGATGAAGCTTGTCCCTTTTTAGTTGACACAGCTGCTTCTTTAGCTTTAACGTACTTGTCATATTCCTTGCTGTGTCAAGCTTTCAGGTGAGTGATCAAATAAGTTGTTAAAAGTTTAACGGTACTTCCACCTTTTAAAATTCTAACTTTCCAAGCTAACAAATAATATTTTAATTTAAATAATGTTAATCTGTCAGCCCTCTTGAAAGTTTTCTAATGCCCCCTAGTGGGCCTCAGCCCCCAGTTTGAGAAGCACTGGCCTAGAAGTTCTACATGGTAATAATACAAATCCGTTTTATAATCTCCAGGGCTAAATTTGATGTTGATGATTTGAATGACTTGACTGAAAAAATGTGCCTGCTAACCAGAATCCTGTTTGTTTATGAGACAAAGTGACCTACTAAACAGTAAGATTACAAGGACGTGTATCGCTGAATCTGATTATTGCTGTTGAGTTTCCAGGGTGGTCTTTGTTTCATCACTCTGTTTATACTCTCGCCTTTGGCACTATTCCTGGCCCAGCACCCGCTATCCATATTTGACTGCTATCATCTAAAAATGGCCCATGTCTGACTTTAGTATGTTAGCTGTAAAAATGAAAACAACGTTTCTGGAGCGCTTGCATGTCTTCTGATGTGGCAATGTCCTATCTATGCTTCATGAATTAAGTGTGGTAGCTGAAGTGCATAAATCAAAGGGATCAAAGTGGTCAAATAACTGATTTGCATGCAAGTCACCTGTTATCTGACCTGCCCATAAAAGGCCCTGCCTACACCCTGTGAATCCACCAATGGAGAGCCTAGCTTTGTTGCACCAAAGAGGAATAAACAATCTCTTGTCTGCTCTGTACACGCCCATTTCTGTCTGTGTTTAACATAGTGATCTTGTTTAGAATCTTAATATCTAGCCTCATTAAGCCGAAACAGGTGTTCAACAGGTTTGGGATGTTTTTATACGTCAATCAGATTCAGGGAGAGTGTGCAGGTTACTTTCGAGATGAGAATGTGCCATAAATTTGGAGCCCAAGGCTGTTTATTCTGGCTAGAATTTAGATTTTTACCAATGTACACCTGCAATTTGATGTGCACAAAGGGTTATCTCCAGTTTAATGCATTTCCAATGTCTTTGCCTCAAAATTTGTCTATCGATGAGATACTGTGAAAATAGTAAACCCTTTTAACGTCCTCAAGGGAAATTAGTTGAACACAATTGAATGATCATGTGATTCTTTCAGGCAGTTCTTTATTAGAAGTCCCATGTGATTTAGCATCTTAAAACATGCTATTTTATTGTAAATAAGGCAGGACGTCCCCTAATGTAGTGATCACATTAGGCAATTCTTACAAAACCAGTATTGAAAATATCTTGGTCATATTTAACAGTGTCACTATTAAGGCTAAGACAGTGGTAGTATTGGCACCTTTAATGTAGAAGTCTCATCTTACTTTTGGGACACTTCTAAGTTCTAAGTCAAAGTGTTTTTTTATTGTCGTTCAACCATATACAGTTAGTACAGTACACAGCGAAAAGAGACAACGTTCCTCCAGGACCATGGTGCTACACAGGGCTGGACTGTAATCTGGCATACCAGGCATTTTCCCGCTGGGCCGACGCACTTTGGGGCCGATCAGGGGATGACTGGCCATCGGGAGAACGGAGCGGGCCGGTGGGTCAGCCGCGAAATGGGCCGAATGGGCATAAGCTAAAATGAGCCGCCGCGTTGTGCAGAACGGACCACAAAACGCCGCCGTGATTTGCAGAAAAGGACAGCGAACACCCACTGCTCTCATTTTTGGGCCAGTTGCTATGTAAAATCCCAGGCCAATTTCTCTTCCCAGTCCCTAACCATTGTGCTACATAAAAACAACATAGGACAAACAAAGAACCACATGACTAAATAACATTTCTAAATGAAGTGCACGTGCAAAAAGTATGGGACTGTACAATAATTACTAAAGGAACAGGACAATAGGGACAGTAAGAGACAGTGAGAGAGTGCAGTGATGACCATTACCATTTGTAGTCTGAGTAGTGTAAAAAGATGCTTCTAAAAATGGTAAATGTAAACATTACATACTATGAAAGTGTGTTCTATTGACATAGCAGTTATTGAGGTAGCAGCTAGGTATAAAATGACAATGAATTAAAGTGTAACTCTGGACATGTGCGAAAGTTGGATTGTACAGGTGTGTGTGTGTGTGTCAGTCCAGTCTCTGAGTATTGAGGAGTCTGATGGCTTGGGGGAAGAAGCTGTTACACAGTCTGGCCGTGAGGGCCCGAATGCTTCGGTACCTCTTGCCAGATGGCAGGAGGGTGAAGAGTTTGTGTGAGGGGTGTGTGGGGTCATCCACAATGCTGGTTGCTTTGCGGATACAGTGTTTTTTGTAAATGTCTATGATGGAGGGAAGAGAGACCCAGATGATCTTCTCAGCTGTCCTCTCTATCCTCTGCAGGGCTTTGCAGTCTTTCCTACACCGTAGTTTCCTAGAGTGTAGAAGTGTTACTCTCACAATGAGAACAGCCGAGTTTCTGAATCGTGCCATGGCTGTGACCATCGACGGCCAAAAAAGCAGCTGACTGGCATTGGCAAACAGCATGTGGCTTCTGTAGCCTGGCCAATGAAAACAGTCTTCGCAATGGTGTCCCGCTGCTTGCGTCACACTCTGAATGCCCTGTGTGTTGGTAAAATGCTGTGGCCTAGCAAAGTAGTTAGGTAAATGCAGTGTGGGAATGCAAGTTTGTTGCTTTGGTTTTAGATGGTGTAAACAGTAATTATGCTTAGACAGCTATTAAGTCTTGTGCACTTCACAAGTCGATGTTTGAGATGGCAGGTTTTGCAAAAGCCACTTTCTGGCTTTCTCTTTTTGTTCTTGGAAGTTTTTCCATTTCAATTCCATTTCAATTTAAAGTACTTTATTGGCATGATTGTGTTTATATACAATATTCTCACAGCATTAATACACAAAACAAATAATGAAAAAAAAAAAAAGAATAATTATACAACAGTTATAAATAACAATAAAATGGAATTAAAAAAGTAATATTATTAAAATAACAATATACACTATACAATATAAAATAAACATTAAACGGGACATTATAAAAAAAAAAATATATATATATATATATATATATATATATATATATATATATATATATATATATATATATATATATATATTGTAAAATATGTACATTTAATACACCTTGATTATCTCTTGCGCTCTCTCTCGCTCTCTCTCACACACACACACACACACACACACACACACACACATCCTATAAATACTTGTGGAATTATAAGGAAGTGGGGATGCTTTCTTGTTGTCATGCCTGGCAATTTGTAGCTACTATTAAGTGTAAGATTTTAGTGTATCGTGAACTTATAGTGACTCTAAACCTGGAAAGCTTGTACAGACAAGCCAGCAATGTTAGATTTACTATATTTACTCTCATGAATAAAAAACAAAATCCCAGCTCCTAGTAGACTCATTTGCAGAGCAGATTTGGCTGCATGTATGGTTACATTTTGGATTTATTTTTTGATTAGTTTATTTTTGTTTTTATCTGATTTAAAAAATGTATGATTTGTTTAGGAGAATTGGATGAATACATCGTTTAATTTGGGATTTATTTAGATTTCTTTTTTGTTTGATGTGCTCTTTTTCTGAAATTATAATTTTTTTTATAATTGTGTGTGTGTGTGTGTGTGTGTGTGTGTGTGTGTGTGTGTGTGTGTGTGTGTGTGTGTGTGTGTGTGTGTGTGTGTGTGTGTGTGTGTGTGTGTGTGTGTGTGTGTGTGTGTGTGTGTGTGTGTGTGTGTGTGTGTTATTGTTTTGTTTGAGGCCCAAGTTCCTTTATTAAACAATGGTAAAAAAAAATATTATAACATAATACATAAATAAATGAGATATGCATTTTCAGCCAAAACTAACATTTAATAATTGGAGTCAACAATAATTTACATGCAGATTAAATATACATTTGAAAGAAAGGTTCTTAATCTCCATGCATTAGACAAGCTGTTTGAAATCTTTAAAGAATATATAAAAATGTCTTGCACATGTTCACAGTGAGCATTTACAGGTAGCAAAGCTATAATTATGAGGGCGGGGATGGACTAATTACTGTTTCCACATTTGTTTATGTATACTGCACTATACACACTCATAAGTAATGAAACGTATGTCCGTTTTAATTGACAGGTGTTGATGCCTGCCTGTTGGCTGAGGGATCTCAAATTATGATTTAAAGGAGTTCATGCTCTGTGTCGAGTAGTTTTCTACAAGTAAAGGTGGTTCAAGTAAAGGACTTACATTTCAGTCCTTGATTGCTATCCTCCCCTTGCAATTTAAAATTAACTTTTGTCTAGGAAACAGTTGGATGCATTTTCAGTCCAATAGCAATCACTAGTTAAATAAATGTGGACAATAGATTTTTATTCATATAGGAAATATATAAGTTTGAAGAACTCTGTCGTGCTATCAAAATATGGTTCGGTCTGTTTGACTGTACTGATCACCCAACATTGTTCAATTAGCCCAATAGTGTGAGGGTGGAATTTTCTGTTTGTTTGATCAGTGGAGACCGGGGTAGTAGAGAAATGACTATTGCTATTCTGTTAGGTGACTAGTGGCATAAACATTACATCACCTTGAAATGCTTTATGGAAACTGTTTTCTCTCTCTTTTATTCAGGGTGAGTGTCTGTTGACGGTCCAGCTCTGTGAAGAAGAGTGTGTTGAAGAGGAAGAGGATGTAGAGTTTTACTTGCTGTTTGCCGGCTCCAAACAGAGGCACGTTTCCAGCACTTTGAAAATCAGCCATGTCATGCTGCAAGCCATGTGCCCAGGTCAGTGTTCACCACACTAATTGTCTCACACACATGTTGATTTCCCTATATTAGTAAGGACATCTCATAACCAAACTTAATTTTATAGTTAGCTCTTACCTAAGCTAAGATCTAACACTCAAAAGGACATGCTGATGATTTGGCTGATTTGTAAGCTTTTAAAACTCCCTTCAAGTCCCTTCTAGGAATTTCTAGATTTGCAAGGACATTTGCAAAAATGTTACCCTCACATGGCAGTTAAGTGTTAGCTTCTGACTCTGGACCAGACACTCAGTAACTGCAGATATCAACTAATTTACATTCCATTCATGCCAGATCTAGTCCAGGAATTGCTTGGCACATTGTTCTTGTCCAATTATTCATCCACGAATATGTCCCAGTTACTACTGGGCAACCTCTGTTTAACTGGGCTCTGGCCCAGAGAACATGCTGTTGAGCTGTTCCAAATGTCCCATTGCTGTGCCTAAAAATTCATGTATATACACTCTTTCTCTATTTAGGAAAATTCAAAGTAAAAATGGAATAATTTCACCATAGAGAGTTCCATAACGAGCCACAGTAAATGTAGTGATATGGAATCCTGTGCAGATCTTTGGCACTGGTTCTGTAATCACTCCTCAGGTGGAGCACTTAAAGGCTTTTCAGCAATATATTTAAAGCACATAAGGAATGGCCTACTTTCATCCACCTCAGGTGAACTGCTGTATGCCTTCAGGGGTACACTTCCAACTAGGGCTGGGCAGATATATTGAATATGAAATATAAATAAAAAGCTATATGCTTTTTATTTGGCAATTAAGTATGCTAAAGAACACGTCATTAAACTAGTTTCATGTTCCTTCCTTTGCCCACAACTCGTGAGTATGTGCATTTCAGAATGGTGGCACGAGTGGTACCTAAACCATACTAGGCAAGTGGTTTTAATGTTGTGGCTGATCTGTGTGTGTATATATGTGTATGTATGAGTTTTAATGACTTAAATCTAAGTGTATGTAAACTTCAACTGCCATACTTCATACCGCTCAGGAAGGAGACAAATTCTGTCTCCTAGAGATGAACGTAGTTTGGCGCAAAAAGTTCAAATCAATCCCAGAACAACAGCAAAGGACCTTGTGAAGATGCTGGAGGACATGGGTAGACAAGTATCTATATCCACAATAAAATTATTCCTATATCGACATAACCTGAAATGCTGCTCAGCAAGGAAGAAGCCACTGCTCCAAAACCAGCATAAAAAAGCCAGAATACAGTCTGCAATTGCACATTGAGACAAAGATCTTACTTTTTGGAGAAATGTTCTGTGGTCTGATGAAACAAAAATCGACCTGTTTGGCCATAAAGACCATTGTTATTTTTGGAGGAAAAAAGGGTGAGGCTTGCAAGCCCAAAAACACCATCCCAACCGTGAAGCATGGGGGTGGCAGCATCATGTTGTGGGGTGCTTTTCTGCAGGAGGGACTGGTGCACTTCACAAAATAAATGGCATCATGAGGAAAGAAAATTATGTGGATATGTTGAAGCAAAATCTCAAGACATCAACCAGGAAGGACAATGACCCCAAGCATACCTCCAAATTTGTGTAAAAATGACAGAAGGACAACAAAGTCAAGGTATTGGTGTGGCCATCACAAAGCCCTGACTTCAATCTGATAGAACATTTCTGGGCAGAACTGAAAAAGCATATGCGAGCAAGTAGGCCTACAAACCAAACTCACCAGTTTCACCAGTTCTGTCTAGAGAAATGGGCCAACATTCCAGAAACTTATTGTGAGAAGCTTGTGGAAGGTTACCCAAAGCGTTTTGACCCAGGTTAAACAATTTAAAGGCAATGCTACAAAATACTAACAAAGTGTATGTAAACTTGTCGAACTGGGAATGTGATGAAAGAAATAAAAGCTGAAATAAATAATTCTCTCTACTATTATTCTGACATTTAATTTTTTTTTTAAATGGTGATCCTAACTGACCTAAGATAGGGAATGTTTTCTATGATTATAAGGAATTTTGTAAAACTGAATTTAAATGTATTTGGCTAAGGTGTATGTAAACTTCTGGCTTCAACTGTGCATTGTATATACAGTATCTCACAAAAGTGAGTACACTCCTCACATTTTTGTAAATATTTGATTATATCTTTTCATGTGACAACACTGAAGAAATGACACTTAAATATAATATATAATATAGAATAACGTAAATTAGTGAGTGTACAGCTTGTACAATAGTGTACATTTGCTGTCCCCTCAAAATAACTCAACACACAGCTATTAATGTCTAAACTGCTGGCAACAAATGTGAGTACACCCCTAAGTGAAAATGTCCAAATTGGGCCCAAAGTGTCAATATTTTGTGTGACCATAATTATTTTCCAGCGCTGCTTTAACCCTCTTGGGCATGGAATTCACCAGAGCCTCACAGGTTGCCACTGGAGTCCTCTTCCACTCCTCCATGATGACATCACGGAGCTGGTGGATGTTAGAGAACTTGTGCTCCTCCACCTTCCGTTTGAGGATGCCCCACAGAAGCTCAATAGGGTTTAGGTCTGGAGACATGCTTGGCCAGTCCATCACCTTCACCCTCAGCTTCTTTAGCAAGGCAGTGGTCATCTTGGAGGTGTGTTTGGGGTCGTTATCATGCTGGAATACTGCCCTGCGGCCCAGTCTCCGAAGGGAGGGGATCATGCACTGCTTCAGTATGTCACAGTACATGTTGGCATTCATGGTTCCCTCAATGAACTGTAGCTCCCCAGTGCCAGCAGCACTCATGCAGCCCCAGACCATGACACTCCCACCACCATGCTTGACTGTAGGCAAAACACACTTGTCTTTGTACTCCTCACCTGGTTGCTGCCACACGCTTGACACCATCTGAACCAAATAAGTTTATCTTGGTCTCATCAGACCACAGGACATGGTTCCAGTAATCCATGTCTTTAGTCTGCTTGTCTTCAGCTGTTGTGGGCTTTCTTGTGCATCATCTTTAGAAGAGGCTTCCTTCTGGGACGACAGCCATGCAGACCAATTTGATGCAGTGTCCCCCACCCCTTCAACCTCTGCAGCAATGCTGGCAACACTCATACGTCTATTTCCCAAAAACAACCTCTGGATATGACGCTGAGAACGTGCACTCAACTTTTATGGCGAGGCCTGTTCTAAGTGGAACCTGTCCTGTTAAACTGCTGTTTTTTCCGGGGAGGGAAAATGGCTA
The DNA here is from genome assembly GCF_025860055.1 of Xyrauchen texanus. Lineage (NCBI taxonomy): Eukaryota > Metazoa > Chordata > Actinopteri > Cypriniformes > Catostomidae > Xyrauchen > Xyrauchen texanus. The sequence continues at coordinate 20,395,972 of NC_068321.1, read as the reverse complement.
ATTGGGCCCAATTTGGACATTTTCACTTAGGGGTGTACTCACTTTTGTTGCCAGCGGATGGTTTAGAGTTATACAAGCTGTACTTCACTACTTTACATTGTAGCAAAGTGTCATTTCTTCAGTCTTGCCACATGAAAAGATATAATCTTTTTATATAATATATATATAATAATTTATATAATAATATTTTATTATATATATATATATATATATATATATATATATATATATATATATATATATATTAGTTTTTGTGCATTGCACTGCTGCCACATGAATAAGTTGGTCTACAGATGTACCTAATAAAGTGGTTGGTGAGTGTATATATTTATGTATATATGTGTGTATGTGTACATATAGTATATTTTAGCTATATCACCCAGCCCTACTTTCAACCCTCTCTCTCTCTGCTGGAGGTCCACACTTCTGATTTATTCTAAACATTTTGTTGAAAAGATGTCCTTATTAGCCAAAATGGTTCAAATGCTTTGAACCCAGAGAGATGCCCCACTGAGATGTTTTGGTCAAACAAATCTGGTGAGTGTAGAAGTGTTTTATCTACACTGAGTTTTCTGGAGTGTCTGTCCTTGCAATGTGTTTTAGCAATGACATCTCACGACTGTATTGAATTGAGACAGGCCTTCTGGGAGCCCTCACGGTAAAGGTCTAATTCTTTATAAATATTGCTTCTATAGTTTGTCACCTCTCTCTCCGGTAGTTTTGCTTTTTAGTCATGGAAATAAATGCTTTTAATACAACAACAATTCTTAGTGATTATATCTATCTTAGCTCAACTGTAGGCAGTCAGACTCTCATCTGGGAACGATTGGCTGCCAAAATACTATATATGTAGCTACATATCCTTTTTATCAGTGTAAAGCTGATTTAAAGGAGGCCTGCTTGTTTAATTTAAAATGGCTGTTTGTCAGGGGTTAGTTTAGACATGATTGATTTTTTTGTTGAAAGAGACATCCGTCTGGTTATCCAGATATTCCCTGGAGATCTTAGTGGTGGTAAAAATATTTGAAAGAGTATGTTGACTGGAGATTGAACTTGGTTTAGTGATTTGATCTTTGTATATTTCATTTATTTCCAGTCACCTTTCATCTGTTGTCTCCCAACAGCTCATGATCGCAGCGAAACCGTGCAGGTCACCCTGTGCCAGGCACGGCCCGGGGGGTCAGTGGACCCCGTGGCAGAGGAGCGCTTCCAGTTTGTGCAGGACCTCGCCCTGGATATGGCCCAGTTCTTGGTCAGTGCAGTTGGGAAGACTGAAGGGGCACTGCTACTGGACGAGTGTCAGATCCCCCTGAAAGAGTGCGAGAGATTGGATGACACTTTGGCCCTCGCCCTAAGACACCTCCCATTGCCCCCAGGCTGGAATTTGCTGTGCACAGACTTTCCTATAGACACAGGCACTCAAACAAGCTTGGGAATAGGTGAGTAAGCTCTGTTTTGTATAAAGTCTTGCACTTCTGATTGCTCTGGTTTGCAGATTTGATAGGGGTTTCACACTCTTTTCAGCTGGTCAAGGCAAACCAGATAAGAGTATCTTATGACTGCTTTCTAAACAAATGGTGCTTGGAAAAGAAAACACTTTCATCAGGGAAGCAGCCACCCCCAATAATCTAATCTTTTTTTTTTTCTTTGTTTGCGTGGTTTGGAAATGTGGGTTGGACCAAGGATTTTGGAACATGCTATTAACATCTGTTCAGTAAAGTTGAGGACAAAGCCTACACTGTGAACTCTGTATCTTCAGGAGAGACCTTTAAGCCTAGCCCTGAACCCACATGTGTATTTTGCATTTTAGGTTGTGTGTATCATACTGTGATCACATTCTAGCCTTATTTTCCTCCTCCTTGTCACCATATCAAGTCTGGAACGGCATTTTCAGATAATCTAAAAGCAAACATTCCCACCCTAATAAAGTGCTCTTTTTGGCACAGCACATTTATGTAACCCATTAAGTCAGGCCGTAGACCCGTTTCAAAGCTGACCGTAGATGCCTGTGATAAATGGCAGGAACTCTGGTTGTCACTGACTTGAAATCTTATTTCATTTGAATTTTGGTGAGTTCTTGTTCTTGCGGTGTTCTTTCTGCTCTCTGATTCCAATTTTTTTGTTGCTGGGCGTCAGCTGGGGGATATGTAAACCTCTCTAAGCGCTTTACCCCATTGCAACTGACTCGAGCCAAACGATGAACTGACTACAATACTACATTACCTACTCACAAGCAAACATAGAGCATTACAGCTTTTGATTACAAATGTACTCATTGTTTTAAAGGAATATTTGGAGGGGTTAAAGGCAGAAATGTGAAGCTTATAATGTTATAAAAGCACTTAAATTATTCTTTACAAAAAATCTTTAAAAATAATGTTTTATTTGAGCTGCAAAGTGGTTTAAAAAGTCATTTTAGGGTTTGTTGACATAACATTGTCATGGCAACAAAGTTGTAAAATTGGCTATTACTAAAACAGAAAAGGTTAGCAAGCAGTTTTATCATACTAAAATCATGTTACCACGCATATTGTTTATGACTTGTTGCAATAAATTTGAAATGGTTAGAATTTTAGCATTTAAGGATTCACTTTCAATGTAAATTCCTCACTGGAACCAGATTTTTTCCAATTTTTAAAGAAAAGGAGGGGAAGTCAAAATTATTTTTAGTGGTAATAAATATTATGCCATAAGTGCTGTTGATTGATCTTAACTTGTATTAAACCAAGAATATTACTTTTAAAGGCATATTTTAACACGGTAGTCAATTTAGTTCTTTATTTTTTCATCAAAAGCTGGATTTGGATTTCAAATATATGTAGAATAAAATGCATAGCAATCAGTTGACAAATATTATAGTTTTAAATAAAATAATTGTTTTCCATCCAGTCAGACAAAAATTAGAACGGAGGTGTCCGTCAACTTGTTGAGTTGTGTTGTGATGTGCTACATTATTCGGATGCTTAAAGTGATTTTAATGGGAGCCATTTAGATTCATTTTAGTGTTTTTAATTGTTGCTTTGAAAACTATACTTAGTGAGGACATTATCCAGAAGCCACATTGCTACTGACATTGCTGGTGCTGGTTTAACAATAGCTGGTTTGAAGGACCAGGGCAAAGCCAATTTTTCTTTCTTAGTAATAATGCGGAAAGGAGCCAGATTGGGTACCGACACTTTAGTTAATTGAAAGAATTTCAGTAAAAGTGTTGCGCAAGCACTAAAATGTATGTTCCTTAACATATTTGCACACCAACGCATCTAAATACTGCATATACACACATGCTTTGTGTTGCACATTGTCTGGAAATGACTTTGTGACCATGTACATTGACCAGTGTTTTCAGAGGATGTGCACACAACAAACATGTCCCGCTACAAACACCATTTTATTGTGTCCATGTTGCTGCCTCTCAACTAGACAGGAACTGAAAGGGGAACTGAAAATAAACTTTCAGAGGAGTGAAATTATGTTTATCAACCTTAGTAAAAGCAAGCAAATGATTGCTGAAAAGATATTTGAATAACGCAAAAAGGTAATTGCAGGAGTAAACGACAAAACGGGGCCTTGTGGATCACTTTCCAGACCAGCCCAAATGCCTGTGTTCCCTGCAGACTGAGGTCTTTGGGCCTGGCCACATCCTCCTCATCTGTAATCCACAGCAGAAATATGAGCTGGTGCATATTAAGTGTGCTTGGAAGACTGCGTGGATCCGGCCTATCTGCCTTTTTAATGACAACCATTGCATTTTGGTAAATCATTCATCAGAGCAGCTGACGCAACCGCTAGCTAGCTGCGAGTACTGATTCACAGCTCTCATGTGACTTCTGCTTAACTTCCGAGGCGCTGTTCACACCTGATATTAAAATCCTTTTCCAAATTCTTGATCAAATGGTTACTTTTTAAGCTGCATGTAACTGACAAAGGGAAGGAATATTCTGTGTTCAAAACAAGTTAAGATCAGTTGATGGCATTTGTGGCATAATGTTGATTACCATCTCATCTCTCATTTATTAACAAAAGCAAAAAAATCTTGGTTACATGGCACCAGTCCATAAATGCTTAAAAACATACTCTTTTTAACAGTATAGCCACAAGACATAAACATTATACATGCTAGCTTGATTTTAGAGTGATAAAATCAGGGATTTACCATATTACAGGATTGTGGTGATGTAGCCGTGGCCGAGCGATGTCTGTGGATAGCAAGGCCGGGAGAGGAAAAATGGTAAGGATTGACACCTGTGGGAAATGATCTCTAACAGCTGTTGTGTTACAGTGAGAGCTGGCGAGGGATATAAAAAGGGTGTCCAGACCGCTGGAGGAGAGAAAGAGATAAACATGCAGCAGAGTGTTCTGTGTGTTCATTCATGTTGTGCTGAAAAACAAATTGTTGTGTGACACTGGAAAATGTAAAAATAAAGATGTGGATTGTTCACCCGGCTTCTGTTCCTCCTCCAGAGAGAACTAAAGATCTGTCAAAAGTGTTTACGGGTGTTAAGTCATCATGACAACAAAGTTATTTTATTAGATATAACTTTACACAAATAAAGTCAGTAAGCGATTTTATCACACTAAAATCATGTTGACACATATAATGTTTACATCGTTTGGCTATACATTTGAAAAGTTGTGTGTTTTAATGTTAATGGACTAGCCTGATTCACTTTCATTGTAAGTGACTTAAAGCAACCACGATTTTTGCTTTTTTTGCTTTATTTTTTTTAACGAGATTCTTTCAAATAATTTTTGTGGTAATCACCTGTATTACACAAATGCTATCGATTGAGCTTAACTTGCACTGAACTCAAAAAATGTGTTTTATTGCAGAGGATGATTGAGAGGTTAGCAGGCAGTCCGTCGCTGTTGTCAGGGATGGATTAGCATTTGCAATATAAATGCGATGTTTACATGTTTTTTTTTACTGTTTGAGAGATCCATTCACAAAATGTGTTGGAACCCATTAATCACCTGTGATTGGACCACTAGGGATTGGTTCATCCGAGATGCATCTAAATCGCAGGTCTAACCTGGGTCTAAGTTAAGCACCAGTGTTAGAGCAGGTGTGACGAGATTTGGTCCGTAGGCAGCGGGAGATAAGAGCTAACAAAGGCTAAACAAGCTATATGACAACATTAAGCACAGCTTATCTCTTATAAACAGCTTTGGCCTTAAATAACTCGTTTAGTCAAGAATCTGAAAGCACCATTTCCTATTCATGCACATTGAAATAGCACTTTTACCAGAAAGGGAGAAGACAATAGTGAGATTTATCTTGTACCTGAGCACACGTTGGTAAATATTTTTGTATTAAGGTACTGTAGACATTTCCATATTAGAAATAGCATTTCTTTTATGTCTTTTATGGTTTTAAAAGTCAAAAGGCAACATGAAGGTTCTCTGTTTTTAAAGAATCGGGAGACCTTGAGGTGAATCATGTATCAGGACTAAACAATAAGAATGGCCCGCTTGCCTGTTACCCTTATCAAGCTTGTACAGCATTGTCACTACATTGTAATATTGTTGCAAATAGGGCTTATCTAGTCAGATTTCTCGATTTGATTAGATTTCAATTCACTAGCTCTTGATTTTATTCTGATTCATTTTGGTATATTTTAGTTATGTCCATTTTGCATAGATATTAAAAAAAATTCTCTACATTTTCACGCAGCCTCTGAAAATAGGTATAGACCAATGGGAAGCTCGGCGAGTATTGACGCTGGCCAAATTGGCCCGGTTGCTAGGGAGAGTAGAGTCACATGGGTTAACCTCCTTGGTTTTTATAATGTGAGGTTTTCGCTATCGGATGGGCATGTGGTGAGTTGTGCTTGGATTGTTGATCCGCGTTATCGCAGTCAACAAGCCACGTGATGAGATGCATGGATTGACGTTCTCAGATGCGGAGGCAACTGAGATTCATCCTGTGCCACCCAGATTGAGGTGAGTCACTAAACCAGCATGAGGACTTAAATTAGGAATTGGGGGGAAAAGGGGAGAAAATAAATAAAAGTTAATAAAAAATCTTGGTATTTCATGTCGATATTGAGATCATGGAAATGAAGACTGTGATTCATTGTAAAACGGTATTGTAAATTTTTTGGTTTTCTGTTATGTATTGGTAACTTTTTAGCAATAGTAAATGCATTAGCTATGTAACATGAACTACTGAATACGCAATGTATTTGAACAGTATTTATTAATCTTTGGTAATGTTCGTTTTATAGCAATACAATTGTTCATTGTTAGTTCATGTTAGTTATTTCATGATGCATTAACTAATGTAACGTATGTGCCTTTATGTAGAAAATTAAATTAATAAGTGCTGTAAAAGTAATAACTAATGTAGTTAACTAATGTTAATGAATACAACCTTGTTGTAAAGTGTTATCGGTGTTATACATTGTTGTTGCATGTTCTGCTGATTTAAAATAAAAAAAAAAGCTCGCTAAAATAGTTTTTTACAATTGCAAAAATGATTTGTGGTAGTTTTGAAAACATCAATTAGGGGGGTTAAAAATTGCAACCCTAAAATCATGAGTTAAAAATAGTAAACCAGTTTTTTTTGTTGTTGCATCAAATCGACAGTATTTATATGAAGTTATAGCTGTTAATATTAAATAGTAAAAAAAAATGTCATGCCTGCATTTAATTGTTCGATTTAAAGGGGTTTATGGAGAAAGCGATTTAATATTTGGAGTAAAGCAGCTTTTTCTCCAAGACTGATACAACAAGAGTCTTCATCTCTTGCAAGTTAACATTATTTTATTTTAACGTTTATAATTTTCAAAAATAATATTCAAATATTTTATAAAAATACTAATTCTATTTCAAGTAGTTTTACAGTTTTAAGTCACAGAGTGCACCTTTAACATTTAAAACACATTTCTTTCTGACACACAAAAATATGTTTGGGGGGGGGTAAAATATTATATTTTGTTATGGGGCCGGTGAAAAGCAGGGCAAGTACATATATCCCGGCCGGGCAGGCAGAAAAAATTCCTTTTCAGCCCTGTGTGTGTTTTAGAAAAATAGAATTCCTAGAATTGACCTGTCTGTCATGAGAGAGGGCTTTGCTGTGTTATGACTCCAAGCGCTGCCATTTGTCACAGCTGGCGTGGGCACATGGACCAGCCCTGAAACCGGAGCCACACAGGCGTCTTGCCCAGTGCATCAGTTGGCATTTGCTGCCAACAGTCTTAAGTGAAATTAAACACACAAGCATTATATAAAAATAATTAAAATCTACAATAACCTAAAGGAATGTTTACACTGTGTGACTTTCCAAAGTACTGTCTGAGATACAAACTGGGAATTTGGTGGTATCGGGAAGCATCGCAAGGCATGTAATATCTCCTTGGGAAAATGAAGCGTTGGATTCTCCCTTAATGGTGAAAAATGTGATGTGAAAGTGAATTCCCTTTACAGTGAATGACTTCTAAAATAATAAGCAGTGCTAGTTCAAATTAGTTAAAGATTAGTTCTTTCATAAAGCATTGCCAAAATTGACAACCTGCCTTTCCATTTTACTTTAGGAATCGTTTTATTTTTAGGAGTGTCTGTAGTGGATTAGCATCAGTTTCATATGGTTTCTAAAAATGCAAGTTGATTGATCTGGTTGTTTCTTGTGGTCTGTTCTTAAGTTTATTAAATTGGACATCACTGTTCTTGCTCTAGTCTCTGTATTTGTGAAGACATCAGACTTTCTGTATAACAGTAGTATACTTCAAAGTAGGTTTTGGTTACTACTGACTGACTGTTGTTTTAGTATTGTATTAGTAAGGTTGTGTTGTGTCGATTATGTTGTCGCAATACTTTAATAATATCCTAAAGTACCATACCAGCTAATGTATTACAATACCAGTCATGTTGTTTGGATACATTGTTACTTAATTCCATCGTGAGGTGAGACCACTAAATGATGGTTTACATTTTTTTTTATTTATTTGTGTTGTTGCATTTTTTTATGCTGTATTTTATATTTGACACTTTTTACATGCCTTTGGGTTTCTCTTCTCATGAAAAGCATGAGGTAAATGCTCTTTATTACCCTAAAACCAAGACAAAGTTCACTTCACTTCTGGTGAGGGGTCTTTAATGTGAAACTAGGCAAACAAATAAATTAAATGCAATGTCTTATGCTTTTTTTAATGCTTGTATAAGATTCAGTGATGTTTTTTTGTTTGTATTTTGCTTGGTTACGCTCGTTTAACACACACCGATCACGATCACTTGATGATTATCTCATCAAAATGACAAAAATATGTATTACTGTAATTATAAAATTTGTATTTAAAACAGAAGCGTTTCTGATTTGTTTAGACATTTCTCTTGACTGCATGAAGATATTTTTCTCAAATCTCTCACTACCTTTAAATATACAACTTAACTGGCTAAAGCATAAACGTGACTGGATATAAACTAATGCAAATAGATGGTAATAAATGTTATTTAAACATTTGGGTAGGACTTGCATGTTTTTTGTCACATTGTTCCTACCGCTTGAGGATAGCTTTAATGTTAGCCTCCTCTCAGCCTTGTCTACAAACATACTGCTGTTCTCTATTAACCCTTTAAGACCTAAGGGCATTTTTACAATTCATTTTCCGTCTGGTTTTATTTACTAAAAAAGCTTGTAAAACATCAACCCTGTTGTGCACAGACAATTGACACACCTCTTTTTTTTCAAGACAAATTGGACTTTCAGCATATTTGTGTTGCATTGATGTCACCTGAATGTAAAATAAGTTATGGGACCATAAAGACAAATGAAAAAATAAAACGGAAATTGAATCACTCAAATATTTATTGAAATCACACACAAATAAATAAAAGCTAAGCAAATTTCCTCTGGAAAACAGTTTGTTCATGTCTTTGGAGTCCTGGAGCACAGGAATAAACATTGTAACTTCTACAGAACCAAAACTATTTACATTTTTCCAAAAGAAGTCCAGGCGTTTTTTGCCTCATTCACTGGTGCCAAGCCTCAAAACAGTTCCTATCAGCAATCACACAGAGGGCCACATCACAGGCTTTGCATTTCCAGGGGGTGGCCTGTTTGACCTGCCTTGTCTGCTTGCAGTTCACACATTGCCTTCTACCATAGGAGGCCTTCTTGCTGGTTTCAGTTTGGTCTGATGTTGGCACAGGTACATGGTCACTTTGTTGCTGGGTGGGGGGAACAGCAACTGTAACACCACAGAGTTGGGCTGTCAGCTCCTCCAGAAAAGCCTTGTGGGTCATGGGCTGTTGCTGCTTCTCTGCACAAACTTCCTTGTGAAGTAAGTAACTGTTGGTCACAGCAATGTCCAAAAAATGGAAAAACAATGTCCTGTACCATCTCATAGTTTTATGGTGAACTGAGTAGTATTGGATGAGTTGATCAGAAAGATCAACACCTCCCATATTCTTGTTGTATTCAGTGACAGGGGTTGGGCATGGAATGGATTTGGTGTTCCAGCCTCCATCCTGAGTTCTTACCCTTCTCTGAACTGTGTTGCCAGAGAAGGCCGGGTGAATTGTGGAGCAGACAGAGACTTCCCGAGTGTCCATCCACTTTACAAAAACCAGAGGGTCGTCACGGATCCACCTGATGGTGCCCCTAGGATCCTTTTTGGTCATGACTATTACAATGAACTATTACCTCAAAACTATTACTCTCCTCAAAACTATTACCTCAAAACTATTACCTCTCCTCAAAACTATTTTGTCACGCATCTCTCTCTCTCTCCTCAAAACTACTTTGAGGAGGGAGAGGAGAGGAGGAGGAGGGAGGAGAGAGAGAGAGAGAGAGAGAGAGAGAGAGAGAGAGAGAGAGAGAGAGAGCGAGAGCGTGACTGCTCTCTCTCTCCTCAAAACTATTGATGCCAGCAGCATCTCTCTCCTCAAAACTACTTTGAGGAGAGAGAGAGGACCACGTCGTCTCTCTCCTCAAAACTACTTTGCCGCGAGTCTCTCTCTCTCCTCAAAACTACTTTGCCGTGCGTTTCTCTCTCCACAATATCAGAGCTTGGTTCATGCGTAATGACGCACACCAACGTGGAAGACGGATCAGCCTGTCATTGGTCAACAACCTCACGCAAAGCATCATGTGATATCCAAAATGGCAGCTATCATCGAGCTAGCGGCAAAAATGATGGAGAATTGATAAATTATGGACATCAAGTGGATAAATCTTGGATGTAAGTGTTTGGATTTATTGCTGAAAAACTCAGAAAAGAGGCACAAGTTCCGGGCTGGATAGAAAACCTTCTGTAAAGGCTACAAAGACACCAAAGACACCCCCGTGATGGCTAGCTCGTTAGCTTTCTGCTGGAAAAAACGGTAAGAAAATCGATAAAACTTTCATCAAATTATATAAATATTTATCGGAGGTGCCGTGTGATGTCGTGGACGATGCCGTCGGGCTCTGAGGGTTAATGCAGCATCTATTCAAGAAATTAATTACTTTATAATGATATGACAACGTGTACTCTATACATACCTTTTAGTTGTTGGTGTTTTAAATCTGCATTGTTCAGTTCCGCTGCATTCAACATGCAGTTTCACGTGTCAAATCAACCACCACGAGGCATCAGTGATGTGTGTGTGTGTGTGTGTGTATATATATATATATATATATATATATATTTTTTTTTTTTTTTTGTTCGCCTCTAGAGGCCACTCTCATACTGTATAATGACAGCGCACCCTTCCCAGCCACTCCAGCACCGAACACAGCGGTGGAAAATTATCGGAGTTCATTTTTACCGATAACCGATAGTTCCAGAAATCGTTTTCGGTGCCGATTAATCGGCAAAACTGATATATCGGTCGACCTCTACATATTGAATATTATGTATCCATCCAGTAATAAAACTCAAAAGGTAATTGGTCAAAAAGGGTTGGAACCTTCTATATTAGTAGATAGATGATAATAGATAATATCTGTATATTTGTTTTATTATGTATAGATATATATTGATTGACCACTACTACTGTGCCACTGGGAATACTGTATCATGCATCATTACTGCATAGTAATAAAAAGCAATGTTTCAGATGAAATGGTCAAATATAGATAAGTTACTTGACACCAGTATTTTCAATGTAGTTTCATGTTCATGTTTAAGTTTCTGTCTGTGGTGTCTCCAAACACTGTCTATTGATCCTGATCTGCTGTTCTTTCCAGTGGCAGATTACACCACAGTTCCCTTTTTTCTGCTCGGGGCTTCAAATTGGTTGTTGGATCGTCAGTGGGCCGATTAAACGAGGGCAGTCTCATTCTCAGCCTCTCATTAACCAGCAAGAACAATCCTTCCTCTGTCTCTATTGCTTTCACAGAGAGGCTCATTCAAGCTCCAAGAACTTTCTAAAACAGCACTCTGTAATATCCGTTTTATGATAAACTCCTTCAAATATGATCATGTCTTTCACTTCAGTACCTTACTTGGTCTGATTTCTCTGTCCTCGTTGTAAATGATCCATTGAAATAATGTTTGCACAAGTTTGTCAGGAGATTCTGTTGACAAGAGTTCTAGGGAATTTGGGGGTGGGTCTAGTTCAAGGGTTTTGGCTGCTCTCATTGGTCCTGCAGTTGCAGAGGGAGGGACTATCAGCTCTGAAGCCCGCTTGGAGCAGTGAGGGTGGTGCTTTTCTGAAGCAGCATATTATGTCAGCTTATTATTTACTAAATGATTTTCTGCTTGTTTAAAGGACAATTTGTGATATGTTTGAACATTGGAGAACCTGATAATTAACTGGATTGTATTTGACTTTTTTATAGAACCTGGTCCTCAAGACACCCTTCTGCACTTTGCGGCAGAACGTGGGCTACGCAAGGTAGCACACTTTCTCCTCCAGCAACCCGGTGGAAGAGAGGCTCTACGACTCCCTAACAAACAGGGTTGTACGCCGGCCAAGGTCGCCCAGAAGAGAGGCGACTTTCAACTCCAGAAGCTTCTAACAGAGTAAGTTCTGACACCCCACTGACATGCTTTGTCCCACTGACATAACCATTTTGTAACAATTGTAGGTTATACAAACAAGAAAATTATCTGCTGATCTATTCAACATGATTGTCCTCATTTAGTCCTTACAAGTGATCAATTGTAACAATATTAATACAATTAAAACGGGTTGTTGTAGGTGGCTGACTTTATCAGACAGGCTGCTTTGAAGCACATTGCGACCTTTGAAATCCCTTAAACAGCCTAATCGATTGTACCCCACAGTAGATTTGCGTAATTTTACTGCGCCTGATGTCAGCAAACAGAATAACAAAAATTACTGTTTACAAACTGTTTTCCTGAACACTTCTTTCATCTTCGATTGGTCAAAAAACATCATCCTGCACGAAACTTGTGCAATTGGTCAAGACAGTTTTGCTATGTCAGGCATGTTGGGATGCTCAAACATAGATAATGTTTTGATTTGGGCTGGGAAATTTAACAGGTGCATTTCTGCAATCAATAATTGACTGCACGCATTAAAATGCAGTGTCTGTTTTTCCCCACTTTCAGTAGCTAAAATTGGCATATAAACATTTCGAGAAGGTACACTCTTGACTCGACTGCACATCCTTGCACAGAAACCGATTGTGTGGAGCAGTGCATGCTTATTCATTACGTGTGACGCATGTCTTGGACATAATCCCAGAAAGGAGACTTCACCCGCCAGTCGTGAGCCAGGTGTGGAAGAGATACGGGCAAGCTGATGTATTTTTTTGTATCGCCCTAAAATGCTCACTCAACAATGTCAAAATTGAAACCACGTGAGAGAGACCCAGCATGTGCCTAGAGACTTGATGGCAGTCAGAGGTTTTAATCTTCAACAAATTAAAATTGAGCCTTTTATACCCGCATTAATAGTGTTTAATAATCCATTGGAAATGTACACTTAAAGGAATATTTCACCCAAAAATTTTAATTCTCTCATGAATTACTCACCTTTAAGCCATCCTAGATGTGAATGTCTTCAGCAGAACTGAAATGAAGATTTTTATAAGCTTATTTCAGCTCTGTATGTACATACAATTCAAGTGATTGAGGGCCATCAGGCTGTTGACTGTTTGACGGTCCAAAAGGCATGTTTGTGTAAAAAATAAATCGATAATTAAAACTTTATTAACTTAAAGAATGCTTCTTGTTATCAGTCGATGCATCATGGAAGTGTTGCGTTGATGGCGCCTTCATGCGAGAAGTCAGAATATTACGTTTTATTTACAGAATAACGAACGTCACGCAATTTAGGCGATTTCAAACAGCATCCCAGCGCTGGTCAATGATTTAAATTTAAAAACGTTTTAATTATCGATTTGTTTCTTATATAAACCTAGTGATTTGCTTCAGAAGACATTAATTGATCGACTAGAGTTGAGAGGATTACTTTTATGCTTCCTAAATTTGCCTTTTGGACCGGCAGACATCCAGCAGCCTGATGGCACCCATTCACTTGCATTGTATGTACATACATGGCTGTAATGTGCTTATAAAAATCTTAATTTCTGTTCTGTTGAAGTAGGAAAGACATACACATCTAGGATGGCTTAAAGATGAGTAAATCATGAGAATTTTCTTTATTTTCTAATCCTTTAAGTTTATCTTGCCAATAAAACTTATGAATTGATTCTGCCCATTTTATCCTATTATTAAAAAAATGTCCATTGGAAAACACCAGAAGATTTTGCCCAACTTTTAATTACAGCATATTCATTGACTTTATGGCATGCATGCATACTGTATACTTGAATCAAAGATTTATACATCTAAAAATATGTCTTATTAACTGAACATTTTAACATGTTTATATTTAAATAATTAAAATAAATGATGGATAACCAATTTCTTGCAAGTTCTTTGAGACTTTTAAGTATAATGTAACTGTATTTATGATTAGATTTGAATGTTCCATGTACCATGATTAATTGTGATTAGTCACTGAAAACCAATTAGTTAAATGCTTTAATCGATTCACAGCCCTAGTTTTGATAGTATCATTGAGCCATAATTTAACACGTTTTGGAGAAATCAATGCACAAATGGCTTACTTGTACTGTAATTGTCCCCTCATATTAAGCTGGATAGGAGAAAGTAGAAAGTATTTAACATACAAAAAATTCTGTTACCTTTTAATCTCATACATTTTTGTCATATTTGGATGAATAGACCAATGGATTATATTACAGCAAAATGTTTTCTATGAGAACGCTGATATTTAGTGGTAATTGCTATAGAACAGAGTTTGTTGAAATGCGGGGGTGGGGTAGAGATAAGAGCACTGCACAAGGACAGGCCATGTGGCTCTGAACGCTTTGTAAACAGTTAAAACCACAAATGCTTTTCCAGTCTTCCTTTTCAAAGCAAGCTAGTTTGCATGCAGTTTGCTTAACCTGTTTCATACCAGCAAGATCCTGTCTCGAGATTTGCTCAGTAAAATGGCTCTACCTGAATATGTAGCAGAGACGTTTACCTTTATCAGCTTCTTCCAGCCAGTGCTCTCACTTTCTGTGACTGGCAACCCTGAATGGGACTGTTTCCATACGTTCCCCTGCATGACTATTATAAAATAGTGACAGACTTATGTATACATCAAACAAGTGTCACCTTTTCACAAGTGCATTTTTTAGATCTGTCTGGGAGAAGGCATTGCATAGTGCCACAATGCTCTTTTTGCTCCAATTCTTATTTTGTTCCAATATTTGATATGTCTGAGGGTTAGGGTTTTTCCAAAACCTTAATAATAAACTTTGGCACTTAACTAATCTGGCACTGTTTGCGCTACAGACAGGAATGATGCCTAAAATCATGTGGCTTGCTTTGGAGAGGTGTGCTATTACTTTTCTAAGGGATCAGACTTTGAATCTTCACTTTCGCAATGGTGGGGATCTCCGTTCCTGGAGAGCTCTTGGTTCTCGCGTCAAGTGCCTGGCGCTCCTCGCAAATTCCCAGTAAGCGCGGATCATAAGCTTGCATTGATTAAGTCCCTGCCCTTTATACACACCACCCGTCGCTACTACTGATTGGATGGTTTAGTGAGGTCCTCGGATCGGCCCCGCCGGGGCTCCTCGCGGGCCTTGGTGGAGCGCTGAGAAGACGATCAAACTTTAACTATCTAGAGGAAGTAAAAGTCGTAACTCATTGGTCCTGCAGTTGCGGGGGAGGGACTATCGAAGCGGGGAGCCAGTCCTTATCCCGGGTTTAGCAGAATTTAGCTCCAACCCTAAAAAGATAAACATGAGGTAATCATGGTCTCCAGGATTACTTGAAATAATTAAGGGCAGGTGTGTTTGATTAGGGTTGGAGCTAAACTCTGCAGTACAGTGACCTTCCAGGAGCAGGGTTCTCACCCCTGAAAATCATAGACTTACATTGTAGGGACCAGAATGTCATCTTCACCCTAAAGACCACCCTAGGAACAACATGGCAATGTGTGGAAAAACCACCCAGAACAACTTGGCAAGCACATAGGAATGCCCTGGCAACCACCCACGACACCGTAGTATTGTGGCACTGAGTTTTGAGCTTAACTGTCATAAAATCGCTGTAACTTAGTCTTTTTATAGATTTATATTAAGGGTGCATTTTCACAAACACTGCATTTGCTGTCCATTTGAAAAACTTAAGAGATATGTAGGCTGTGACTCTTGAAGAACCATTTCCTGTTAGCCATGTCACCCAGACTGATGTCCAACTGGTCACTGGCTGCCCTGCTTTGGTTAAGTCATTGAAATATGATTGCTGAAAGATAGATAGAGGACAGACCAGGGCCAGAGCTAGTGTGTGATCTGTGCTCACTGGATTGAAGGGTTTGTTACTGAAGGCCGTTAAGTGCCCTGGTTTAGTGCCTCATTTAAAACAATTTTACTAAACCACAGCACATTCTTATAGATTGCCTCAAATCTTCCATCAAAAGCTTTGGGTATTTCGTTGGTGGTTTCTCTACTATGCTTGGATGCACTTCTGTTATGGCATTGTGTTTTTTTTTTTTTTTTTTATATTATTATTATTATGATTATTATTATTATTCCTCAAACTTAAGGCTAGATTTTTAGATTAGAACTACTTTATAAGATAATATAAAACAATAAAATACAACTCAGTTATAAAAGAGTGACCATCTGGGGTTTTCAAAGAAAATTATGAATGGGGTGGCAAGGTGTTTGAATGTTGTGGACTCTGAGGGGTGGCAACTCCAAAAGTAAGTGCCTATGCATAGTTCTTTTGGATTAAGATACCAAGTTTTAAAGCAACAAATACTATTTACCTTATCGAAGTCATTATCAAATTATATATGCCCCTGAATTTGCAATACAGTTACATTTTCAAAGAGAGGCCGCAAAGTAATCATTTTGCTATACTGTTTTGCTAACATTATAAGACTTTTAATGCATATTCTTGAATTCATCAATTACATTAAAGCTAAATAACAAAATATCAATGTCCAGAGAACCAAGACATTGTCTATTACACACTAATTACACTCTAAATAGTCCTTGGTTTGACCAGAGCTAGTTTTTACACTTTATACTCCTGTAAATAGTTCTCAGATTGGGTGGATTTTTAAAAATCATAAATCTGTTTAGCCACATTCATGAAGTCTTGGCTACAAAAATGCAATTCAATATTTTCATTATTGCCCAGGAAAAAAGGTAAAGTTCACTGAACACATGTTGTCTTTGACCTTTTTGTCCACAAGGGGTTAGCGGTCACAATGGAACCTGCCATTAATCCAGTGGCATGCAGTATAGGTTTCATGTGAACATTCATGTGATAATCACTGATAGAATTCACAAAACATATTGTAATTTAAGAGGGTTTTGGAGTTGGCGTTTGAAACCATTATAAAACATGCTAGAGATTAAGAATTTGTATAATTAGACTTTAATCCTTATGTTGTGTTCCGGTCATTTTTACCTGGACTGGATTTTTTTTTTTTTAAGAATTATATTTTTTATTTATCTAATAGTAATAACACTCCTAGAATTTGTTCACACATGGTATCTGAAAACACACACCAAAAATAATTTGGTGATTTTCTTTACTATTATTTTGTTTTATTTCACTTGGTTACATCTGCTGTGTTCCCGGTCAAAAATGACCGGCCATTGAAAATGAATGGATTAGAGCCATTAAACTACAAAATACAGAAATGTTAAGTGTTTGGAACATCCCAATCCTTTAGATGAGCACTCTTTTGTGCATAATCTTTCAATGTACACTCATTGAGGAATATTTCAAGATCTAATTATCATATGTTGTGTTTGGGCTCATTTGAATTGGGATAGTCTGCCAATAGTCTTGTGTAGTCTACTCCCTTGTGTAGTCATGATTGTATTTATTATTGAAAGATTTATCAGCTCTCTAGTATCTAAGAGTTCACTTTGTCTCTCAACTGGATAATGCTCAGGCTGCCTAAAATATTGCATTCATGTCTGCAAGACCTTAAGAGCTTCTTCTTTTCACTCTGCACTCTTTAGTTTCCTGTGAGTAATGTCACCAGGTTGCTATGGATACCCTTTTGGACCTTAGATACAGAGCAGATGAAAACAGTCCCCGTTCTCACCAATGCATCCTCCCTGGGGACAATCTCTGAGCCGCCCACACACACATACACATTTTATCTTTTGAAAGCCTGTAGCTTTCTGGATCTTCATTCTATCTTGACAGAAGTGGCATGACTTCAACCTCGATGTGCTTTCCGTAAGTGTCAGGGACTGACAAAGGTGATTCCACCTTAGTAATGTATCAGTACTTGTAATGTCAACACACATTACAACTGTCCACTGCAAAAAAAAAGAAAAAAGAAAGTTGACAAAAGATCTAATGCAATATCTTGATATGATATATGCAATATTAGAAATATATTAACAATCTTAGTTGGCTGGTCATATTTGACTAGGAACACAAAAGGTTTTCGCACTAACAAATACAACACAAGGGTAAATAAGTAAATGTATAACCCTTGTGCTAACTTCCCTATGGGAAAATTAGGCCCAGTCTCCCTATACAAATATATGTATATACACACTCACTCTCTCTCACACACACACACACACACACACACACACACACACACACACACACACACACACACACACACACATAATTGTTCAAAAATAATTTAATTATTTCAATAACTACACGATAATGATAATGTAGAGCAATTTAAAAAAAATAAAACATTTTAATTGTGGGCTGGATTAGACCAAAAGACAATTAATCAACCCACTTATGGGGAGTGCATGCGCAGACCATGTTTTTCTAGAGCTAATAAAGTCCTGTATCATGGCTGTAATAAGCCATCTAATAGCAAGCATAGCACAAAGGCCTAAATAAAAATAAAAATACATTCGAAAAATTGAAAAATGCACTGGGTTCCCTTGTGTAGTCATGATTGTATTTATTATTGAAAGATTTATCAACTGGATAATGCTCAGTCTGCATAAAATATTCCACTCATGTCCACAAGAACTTAAGAGCTTCTCTTTTTCACTCTGCACTCTTTAGTTTCCTGTGAGTGATGTCACCAGGTTGCTATGGATACCCTTTTGGACCTTAGATACAGAGCAGATGAAAACAGTCCCCGTTCTCACCAATGTATCCTCCCTGGGGACAATCTTACACACATACACATTTTATCTTTTGAAAGCCTGTAGCTCTGTGGATCTTCTTTCTATCTTGACACAAGTGGTATGACTTCATCCTCAATGTGCTTTCCATAAGTGTCAGGGACTGACAAAGGTGATTCCACGTTAGTAATGTATCAGTACTTGTAATGTCAACACGCATTACAACTGTACACTACAAACTTCTTCCCACTGTGATTCTATTGACAGCTTTTTGACATGCTGTAGCTGCCACGAGGAACTTTGATTTAAGTTCCTTAAATGTAATATAGAATAGAGTACTCTAAAAGAAAAACAATGGATTATGGCATTCAGACGAGAGAGAGAATTTCTTTAACCTAATGCCAGGGTAATTAACACAGTTTAATTTTACAATTTTAAAATAAATTTAGACATAAAATATTGAAAATAGCTAAAAGTTATAAGCTTCTGTAGATATACTCTGCGAAAAATGTCATTACAGTCTGTGAAGAGGATCCATACACTGAACAATGCAATATACAATACAATGTGCAATATTTAAAATACCACACAAACTAAGATAAAGTAGAGACAGAGAAAACTCAGAACAGGTTTAGCAAAGTTGGTCTATTTTGTTCTATCTTTGTCTAAAGCAACATTGAAATTCCTGTTCTCTGAGCTCAGTGTCTCGTATGACAGATACAAACCTGTTTTAAACTAAGTCAAGTTGTTTAATGGATGAGCGAGTGATTTTTTCATGCATGGTATCCTCTGTGTTCAATGGCTCAAGACAGAATCATTATTCTGAATTTCCTCACATCCTCAGTAGGTGTGCTGGGTGTATCCCTGCTGATTCATAGCCTCAAGACGGGGCGTTCTCAAAGTTTGCTATGTTTGTGTTTGGGCAGGGTTGAGAACTTGCCAGAGTTAGAGACAAAGACATCCAAGTGGCGTTACCCAGGAGAGAGAGTTCTGCGACACCACCCTAAGCTAAACACCTACACCCTTACACTGGAGGACGTGCCAGGGAGTCCCCCACCTAGTCTGCGTCGTGATGTGGATGACCTCCAACACCTTATTCAGTCACATCAGATGAACAAGGTGAGTCATTGCCACATATTTTGGAGGTATCTGTGGCAGTAGCTTGGATTCATTTTCTCACTCTGCCACTTTAGGATTTCCAGCTCTGTGCGCTCAGAAAGGATGCTTGCTTTTGTGCTAAAACTCTGCAGGAGGTAGCTATATATGACTAGAGGAAATATCTAAAAGCAGATCACTGACTAGACTGTTTCTTCTCTGTCTCTCTCTTCTGTTCTCTTAAAGCAACACCCTTCTTCCGCTCTCTCTGGGTGAATGTTAAATGTCAGTTTTAATGAGGACTCTATGATGCATGCTGCTTTATTTAATAGCTGTTTTTGATCTTTGTTGATTCAGGAAGATCCTCCAATACAATGCAGTCCAACCCTTTTGATTCTTAAAAGAGAGTCAAGTGATGGTACAGAGCCTGCTGAGTCCAACTCATTGGACTTTGAGCATCAGGAATCCACGGTTGAACAACAACAACAAACCTGTGAATTAGTTTTAAGCAGCTCTGTCGTAGAAGATGAATTGTGCCCTTTTCAGAACGGGACCAGAGACCATGTCAAATCACAGGACGGGGAGGTGGAGCCTGACAGCCTGGCTATAGAGGATATTGGGAAGCCATCAGATAAGGCTGACTGTGCGGAGTTGTGGGCAAAGGGTGATTCTGTGGCTTTCAGTGCCCCTTCCTGTGGAAACCAGTGGGAGGAAGCTGATAGAGAGCTCTGCGTAATCAGTGCCAAGCAGGGGGCTGATAAGGGGAACCAAGAAGAGTTAGAGGCTTGCCATCAGGGTTCAGAGACTGAAACAGACAATAAAGCTCAATCTGGCAACCCAGAGGTCCAAGACATGGGCCATACACAGTCTCAGGATCGCCTCCCAACGGAAACGAGTCAACCTTCACAAATAGAGGAGGATAATGAGGGGAGTACAGATATTTTTTCGAGAGGGGACTTACCAGAGGAAAGGGAAAAGGAGTCGAGCAGCAGCCAGGAAATAGGCTCAAACTCCCCAGGACTTTCTTGCCATGATTCGGAGATTAACGGTCAGAATAACGATGAGATCGAGTTCAAGCTGGCTGCTGATGCCTCTGTGGGAACAGATGAATCTAAAGTTACTGTAATTGAGGTGAATTCTGAGGTTGTCTCGTCTGTACGAAACAGTGAATCTGTTATTTGTGATGGTGGTGATGAGCCACATGTTTGCATGGAGACAGAGACAGGAAATCTCAGCGAGAACACCAAAGGCAAGACTGAGTCAGTTTCTGGTCTGATAGCTGGTGACATTAGTATAAAGCAGAACTCTGGATTTAACATTTCAGAGGGTGAACTTTTGGATTCTGTAAGTCTTCGTCCAAACATGGCACCAGGACCTATTCATAAGCTCCGCCAAGGACTTTCTCCTGTTCCCGAGACATTTCTTGAGGAACAAACTGTGGAGCCTTTGTTTCAGTATACAGAGGGTTCACAACAATCTCACAATGTCACGTCATCTTCAGAAACTGTATCCGAATGTCAGGAGGTTTTGTTAATTGACTCCTGTGTCATCTATGAGAAAGAAGGGGGTTCCGATGGCATCAATGTGGAGGTATTGCCTTGTCAGAATGAAGGGTCTGAGGAAAGGAAATCAGTAGGAGCCCCTAGTGAGACGATGCAGAACCCTGAAAAGATCATTAAAGGGGCTTCCGGTGAGATATCAATTACAGAGGACATTACTGACTCGGAATTGGATGAAAAATCAAAACCCTCTGATGACTCTTCTTTCCATGTTGACTCCAAATCCTTGATTAAAAGTGATGTGCAACAGGATGTGTCTACAATACTGTTTTCTGAACTTTCTAGTGAGAACATTATCATAGAAACAGAGTTAGATAATGAAGAGATGCCTAAAACAGTTTTGTCAGACTTTTCATCAAGACTGGTTCTTGAGGAACATTCTGGAGATGCCCCAGGTGAATCATCAATTCCAGCATCCAAAGTTTCTGCATTGAAAGGGCAACATGAACAAAATTATATAGCTCAGGAGGAACTGCTGCAAGAAAAGAAAAATGACTCCACTTCACAGGAAACAATCAGCGATCTCCCTGATCAGTCGAAAATCACACACAATGACAACGCAGAATCCACAGCACAGACCGAATATCCAGAATCCTCCAAGGAGAGTGTGAACACACTATCTAACCCTACCACAGGATGTTCGGATTACCTAATTGAAGATTTTTCTTGTGCTTCAACAGAAAGCAGAGATGGTAGACCTTGCAAAATTCCATGGACTAATGAGGGTAGGATCTCTGGTTGGGAAACATGTGTTGACCCCCCTACCGATATGAGGGAGACCGCTGTCACAGAAGATGGGGTGGCCTCATCAATAGAGACCACCGGTGGTTCATCTTTGGAGTTAGAGAACTCCATATCTGCCTCTCTCAATGCATCATCCTCAAGTATTGAGGTCACTTCCCTTATGGATATTAATAGTGGATTGCCCCAGGATTTGGAACACACTTCCGCTGTGGATGTAGACAATGGTTTGTCTGTGGAATCACAACCTTCAGACACCGCTGATAGTCTAAATGGATTACACGAAAATACTCAAGACTGTTCAATGGAGCAAAAAGAAACAGTTGAGCAGCATACTGAAGAACCACATGTAAAACCAATGACAGGTAAGGCATTTTGTTTACCATATTGGTGCATGCCATCCTAAAATAACAAACTTGATTAGTTTTGGACAAGGTTATGATATTTAAGTCCTGAGGGATCAAGCTGAAGTTGATGCCAAAGGTGTCTTCATTGTTGTTATTGAATTTGAAAATGGAGCCCATACCATTGTTCTCTGTAGAACGCTATGCTTTCTGCTTTCTAACGGTCATCCTATGAACAAGGGACAGCTGCTTGAATTTCTCTGGAATCTTGTGTTGCTGCTAATAAGAGCTTATTTGTCATGTAATTCCATTCAGACTATTCATAGCTGAGACAAATTTATTACACTATTATATTCATAGACATACTATTGTATGTAGTAATACAATTGTGTTTACAATGTGATTTTATATTCTATAGTCATAATGAAGAGTTATAATTTAGGTCAATATTTGTTCAGTTTTTGTCTATGATGTTATTTTTAGTAGAGTTCAGGCACAGTTTTATATGAGTTATGTCAGTTGAAACGAAGCTAATTTATTTTGAGCAATCAGGGGATTAGGCCTCCATCGGGATGGGAAAAGCCTTCTTTGTCATTCAGGTAACCAAGTTAATAGGCAGTATTTGTGAAGGGTAAAATGTATTTACAGCATACTGTGGCACCCCAGTTATATCATTGTGTCTTCACAACAGAGAATAAATACAGCCAAAATACTGACTTGTGAACTTTTTTTAAGAGGTAGACGCCCAGCTCTTTCCCACATGAATGAGGATTTTGCATTGTTCTACTAATAGCTGCTCACTGTATGTGTTATTTATATCACGGTAATGGAGCTACTGACCTCATTTGGAAAGGAGGAATAAGCTGCTTCCTTTTCTCAATATCAAATGCTGTAAGCGTAAGAAGTTAACTGACTTTTGAGCATTAACTGGCTTATCATTTGCTCATTTCTCTGTAAACGAATAATCTACTGCACTGAAATGTTCACTCTTGGGACGTGAGTCAGAAGAGAGTTAATAAGTAATGTTGAAGACATATTGATTTTATAGAAGTTTCAAATAAAAGTCACAACAATGAATGTTTCTGAAACTGTACATAATCATTCCTATGTACATTAAATTTAGTGACATCATCTAAAGCTGGATTATTCTTTAAGGGTGACAAAATCATAGGTAGATTGGTATACTGCCAAGTCCTTTATGGGATATTTTCTTCTGGTTTCAAATTAAGCAAATTGAGTATATCTCAATATATATTTTTGCTTTCATTAAATGTGTAAGCTGTAATTCTATTATATCTGTCATTGGAAAAACCCATCAGTCCATCACTTAAGAATAACAGTGCAGTTATATGTAACTTAAAATAAAATTTCCTCTGCTTTATAAAACAGCATCTGCTTTAATAATGTCTTTTCCCTTCTTTTCCCACTCATAGAAGATGGCACTTTAGCAGGGGATACAGTGGATGGACACAAATACTTCTCAGTAGACATATTGAATTCCGAAGTGGTGAGTACTCTTTGGCTACTTTCCCCAACCTGCCCTCCAGTAAATAAATCATTAACATTTTGGACCTTATTGTATGATTCACACAGTGTTTGCCCCAGCCACCCTCCTTTCTCAGTAGTTAGGAAGCTAGTAGTTTCCCGAAAGGCTCCACTGAACAGAAATTGAAGGATGATTTCTATCTGACCTTCTGTCGTAAATCTGATTTCTCTGCCTGGTCGCTGAAAGTACCTAAGGGCTGTGACGCAGGTTGGAGTTGCAACTTCTGAACTGTGTCTTGTAGGGTCAAAATGGGCAGATATGGGAACATTGCTACCCTGCAGCTCACACTGTGGTTGTTTGTGTCTTTTTCTCATGTTGGAAAGATGACATCACCTCCCTAGCACCTTTTTTGTTTTTCTCCCAGTTTTGTGTCAGTGGGATGATATTTGGATAGAAAGCTGAGAGAGAGGAAATTAAGATTTGACATCAAGGGTGTTTAGTGGGCCAGGAATGGTGATTAAAGTGAGATATCAATCTTTGCTGAAAGACAGAAGTTCAGCCTTTGGCTGCATGATCTTCCATACCGCTACCTTCAGTCGTTTATTTTGAGTCCTCTTCCTGTGGGAATCCATATTGTTTTGGCTTCATCCTGTTCTTCTCAGTTTGGTTTTGGACCATCTGATAGGCCGATGATCTAAATGTATTGTTAAGGAGATTAAAAATGCACAGCTGGTGTTCAGTTTAAACTCAAAGCCTTGGCATCAAAAGTAATGGAAACTTGTACGCTAACCTTTGCTAGCATCTTCCAGCTAGCATTCCTATGGTTTGGTTACAGTGTACTCTAGCACAACTGTACAGCATGGAAAAAAATAAAATAAAATTCACACTTCCAAATTGAATTCTGTGATATCTGTCAATAGTAGCTACGAACAGAAATGCTAATAGTATTTTAAAGCTACACTGTATACAATTTTTTTGTTGTTGAAATTAACAATGTCATTAATGAGCAAGTTAAGCCTATAATAATGATTTATATTTTAGAGCTGTTGGAATGGATTTCTTAGGAAATTGCATACTTTGGTCATTTGTTTGTGGATGTTTACTTAATGTCCGTGAAAAATGAAAAGAAGGTCCAGCTACTATAGAGCGTGTATAGTGCAGTGGAAGGTGTGATAGTAGCTTGAAGCTGAAAGCTTGTAGCCACAACAAATGAGCAACACCTACCATGGATAATTCAAAAATCACTCGTTGTAAAAATAAAGAAACCTAGAAACCAAAATGGGAAAGTGACAGAGCCCGTAATAAAACACGAATCAACATAAGCTTGGCTTTTCAGAGTTGGCGACAGCTCCGAGATCTGAAAGGACTTAAAACAGTCCCAGAGATGGCTTTTGTTTTTAGCTCGACAGGTAAGAAATTAGACTGATAGTTAGCTTGGTAGCTAACATTAGCACGGTAGTTAGATAGCATTAGCCACTCTAATGGGGGCATTTTATTATTGGTTGTGGTACTGCAGTGCTTGATTTCATTTTCGAAGAAGGACAGTGGAAAATAAAATCTTTATGGATTGGTGAACTAGCTACATCTTTATCTATCTTTTTTAGCCAAATAGAGACTATCTCTTAAGATAGGTATTTTTTTTCACTTTATGATCAGTGTGGTAATTTTTATGTTTTGTTTAGTTATAAGAAAGTGTACATCGGTAAGCCTCAAACCATCAGATCCATCCATGCAGAAGAGCAGAGCCGACTCATGTAATTACCAAAGCAATGTTCAAAATTGCATAGTGTAATATCTAAAAACCTAAAAAATTGCATATTTCACCTTTCTGTGTCTTGAAGTAATATTTGAGTATTTAAATCCAAGGAGGCATCTATTGAAGGTTTGTCTGTAATTTGATTTATATCGAAGCTTTAACACCTAATTTCAAACATTGAAACCCCTTCAGCCTTTTTATTGTCTTACAATGTTGCTTTCGATTGAGAACTTAGCTGTGTTTGAACTTAAACAGAAAATATTATATTTAACCCAACTATTGACTGTTTAATCATTTTTGTTCCCTTGTGGACCACTCTTGTCAAAATAGCTTTTCCTGTCTAGTTTGCCTCTTAAAACAGGCTACTTTGTCACTTATTTGCAGTCTGTCATGAAGACTTGGACTGCATCATGATGCCATGTAGCTACATTGTCAGCATTTAAAAGAAATTACACTGTGGAACATTCCATCTTAATAGCCTCTTGAGATAAGACTAAAGGCCACATTCACATAGCATCTCAGCATAGATTAACAGAGTTTACTTTGCTATTTAAAACGATACTCAAACCAGAAGAAAAACCTAAATGACCCTTTTCAATCCCCTGGTTCAAACCATTAGTGCTGCTTATTAAATGCAGTATTAAACTTTAACGCGATTCATCCAGCAATATTTGTGACACAGGCATGAATCCTCAATCAGAGGTGTGCTGTTATTTTTCCTAGCAATACAATTTTTAGCTTGACAAAAAAATGGATGATAAACTCCCACACTCCTACATTGATGGAGAGACCAGAGCCATATTGAGGGTCCAAAATATTATTTAAATTAACTTTTTTGAGTCATGGTTAACTTAATTGTTTTCAGCTTGGTTCTTGTGTAGTGTCTTGTGCACTCTGACTCCCTCTTGTGTGAGTATGTGAAATAACGCCTTCCAGATGTGCTCTTAAGAACTCTAGTTATGTCTACATGCGTGTTAGAGAGAAACAGACACGATGGCAAGAAAGCCAAGACTTAAAACATTGCCAGCAGCTATAGCTTATGAGGACTGTAGTCATGCAACTTAAAAGTTGAGAAAATCTGCCTTTCTTAACACTTCTTTCCTTGGGGAACCCCCTGAAGAGTTCCTCTTTCACTAATCATCTGAACTATTAAACCACACAAGCAGCCTCTGAGAAATAAACATTATTAATGGGATAGTTCACCCAAAAATATAAACATTCTGTCATAATTGACCTACCCTTATGTCTTTTCAAACCTATGTTACTTTCTTATGCATAACCCAAAAGGAGATATTTTAATGAATATTGTGGTCCATCTTTTCAAAGCAATGTTAGTTGACAGTGACTCAAAGGCTGAAAAAGGACCCAAAAGTATCATAAAAGAAATCCATGCAACATCTACATCATATTCCAAGTCTTCTGAAGGCATGCAATAAGTTTTGATGAGAAACAACCCTAAATGGATGTCATTTTTCTGGGAAAATCTTGACATTGTGGGTTCATGAGCACTATGTTAGAAAGATGTTCACATTTGCACACGTTTTCACATGAGAACTTGCATTGCTAAGCACTAAACAATGCAAGTTCTCATGTAAACATAAGATCCACTGTGAACAAGCTTCTCTCAGAGTGCTCATGAATGCCCAATTGCATTCAAAATTAGTGATGTCTTCTTTATTAAATGATTCCTTTAAAGCGTAGATGCCGTTGAGTGGTCTTATGTGAGACACAGAGGTGATGTGCGCCTGCTTCCCATAAAGAACTCTTGTATCAGCACTCCCCTCCCCCACTGGATAATCACATGCAAACACAAAACACATTGTAAGGATTGCATTTATTGCACCAGGCCTATTGATGACCTACAGAGTTTTCTGTTAATGTTTCTCCTATTGTACAAGGTCTTGATGCTAAAAATGGATAATCTATCTAAATACTGTTGTTTTGCTGCTGCTGTTGTTGTCGTCAATGTGTGGTTACTGTCTACAGTATTATTTTGATGTACCTTTGTGAATGTGTGATTTGTTTTGTGTCCTTTTTAAAAAAAAAATGTTATTGCTGTATACGTCATCCTTTTTATATGGTGGATGCAACCTCCCTGGTAAATGTGGAAAAACATTGCAATTCCTCATGATTCCATTGGGACGTACAGGTTTCACTTTTCATGATGGTACCACCCCTTTTGTAGTGTTCAGTCTGTACTATTGGAGAATAATTTACATTCCTTGTTTATGAATCTATAATTGGTGTGTTGCGCAATGATTTCTTGTGATTAGTAGCAACCATAAAGGTTACGTGGGGGTTTCCCTCCACTTTGTAATGATGTGATATTCAGATGTCCACCTGACTCCATGTGAAATTATTTTTACAGTAATCTTTCTGTGCAGAACGAGCCCAAACTAATTTGGCTGCACTCGCAAGTTGGAGCAGAGTTCCTCGGATCGGCTCAATTGCATTAAACCCCAGTGAAACCCATTAAGCCTGAGGTCTGGCCTTGCGTCATTTCTGCTGTTTGAAATGGTTGCCATGGCTCCAGCTGTTAGTTTGTTGATGGCTCCACGCAGAAGCAGTGATATGTGAGGGATATGTTGCACATAAATGCAAATTATCTTTTCGATTGTAAAAAGTGTAGATCAAGATTGTGTTCCTTTTAAGGGTGTAGGGCTCAAAAATATTGGACATTCGGAATGTTAATCTTTCCATGTCAAAGGCGCTGCTGTTACCGTCACACAAGGCTTGTACGAATGAACATCACCTAATCGGTATTTTTTGCCTCACTATTAACTACTATCGGAATGCAAATCGAAAAGAAATGCCGTAAAACGTTTAGACTTAAAAGAAAAAATTTAAGCGTCATGTTTAAATATTAGTTTTATTATTAACACTTTACAATAATGTTCCATTCATTAACATTAATGTATTTGACATCAAAAACAACCCAAAGAATCTTATAATTTTACAGCAGTTATTAATCTTAGTAAATGTTAGTTAATAAAAATTGATCATTGTTAGTTCATTCATAGTGCATTAAATAATGTTAACTAATACAACTTTTGATTTTAAAATTCTATTAGTAGAGCTGTCAAAATGAACACGTTAGCGTATGCGATGAATTAAAATATAACATGTTTATTTTTCATAATTGCTAATAACACATTTACCGTTAATAAAGCATAAACCAGCAAAAAACATTGGTTAATTAAAAACGCGATTAATCGTGATTAACAATGAAAATAGATGCGATTAATCGAGATTAAAACATTTCATTGACTGAAAGAACTAATTGGTACATGTTGAAACTAACATTAACCAAGATGCTGTAAAAGTATTGGTCATTGTTAGTTCATATTTACTAAAGCCAAAGTATACTTCCATTTTGATGCCAACGTTAAGCGTCTGCGTACAGTCAAATGCGAGCCTGTCAAAGTGTACTCCTTTTAACTGCACGCGCGTACACAGGCGGTTGGCGCACACGCTACAAATGCAATGAGACACTGGACTATTTCTCTTCAGGAGTTCAGACCTTAAAGATGTCTTTTTATTGATTCAGACTTTAGTTATACAAATGCAGGTATCTCCAGACCTCCTTACCACTTGCACATCCACTGTTGTTGTTTTTAACTTCATCTCATGATGTTTAATGGTGATTACATCATGTTCTAGCACTTCTTTGTGACCACAATGGCTCAATTTATGTTTTCCCAACTTGTGGACCCACTAATTAGTGCAAACTCTGACATGTGCATTCTGTGCATTCGAAGAAGTGTGGTTAGAAAAATCGGGATGCGATTTAAAAAAAAAAAAAAAAAGAAATCGTGCAGATTTATGACATTTGGTCCGGTTCTGTTCTGCTTGGCCACAAAGTGTACATCAGTTAAACCCTACAGAAACGTTCGTTTTGAAGGGCCCTTCAACATGTCTGCCACGATTGTTTTCCCTTTAAGTTCCCTTCAGAGGCTGATTTATCCAGTTTGGAACACAGGGCAAGAGTGTATTCTAGCTGGACAAGATCTTAAAATCCTTTTGATTGCTTTGTATACTTGCTGATGAAACTTTATCACACTGCTCTGATGCCAGACACAAAGCTAGGTGGAGTCTGGAGTCTCGCCCCACTGTTCTCCAAACAGTTTAAAGGGTTAAATCAGAACAGAGAGCTCTCCTTGTTTGGCTTTGTTCACACTACACTTAAATCTGATTTACTCCATTCTGCACTGTCATTTAAAAAAGTTATGAAATCAGTATCTGGTATATCTACATTGTCAGGAGAGTAGCTGTCGAAGTAGTAAGAGATTGCTGAAAACTGAAAATTAATATCTTGCCAAGGTGCTTAATATTTTGGCCATCAAAAACAAAAGCATTGCATCATTACTGTAGTATTTACACATTAATGCATATGCTGTGTTCAAAACCACTCATTCTCGCAGTCACCGTTCATTACATGGTGAAAACAATAGACCAATAGAATTTAGACCGCTTTGTGCATGTCATGTCCCAAATAACACAATCCAGTCTTACTGCTCAGACTGAAACATATTTCCAAAAATGTGATGTTAATCACATTTGGATCTGGTTTGTAAAAAATGTATTTCATGTTTTATTTTTTTTATTTTTGCTCTTCAGACTACAAAAAAAAAATC
Organism: Xyrauchen texanus; assembly: GCF_025860055.1. Taxonomy (NCBI): domain Eukaryota; kingdom Metazoa; phylum Chordata; class Actinopteri; order Cypriniformes; family Catostomidae; genus Xyrauchen; species Xyrauchen texanus. The sequence continues at coordinate 20,365,813 of NC_068321.1, read as the reverse complement.
GAAATTTGAATCTGATATGCCAAATAATCCGTTTATCTGCCTGTTTGAACAAAGGCCATGTAAATTCAGAAGAAAACTGTGATGCATAATGGGAAAGACGTAAAGCTTTTATGGTTCAAAAATTGAGAAGGATGGAAACGGTTGGGATGAGAGGGATTGAGAGAGGAGGGGGAATGGAAAATATTGACTGTGATTGGGAGAGTCCGTTCAAAAAATAGGAAACAGTGGGAGCAGGAAGCAAGCCAGCAACAGAAAGAGGGAAGGAAAAAAGGATAGTGGGAATAGAGGGTGGGGAAAAGGAGCGTGTGAAGAAGGGAGGGCGAGTGAGAATGGGGCTGGTCCACCATGTAGATGTGCAGAGAGTTGTTCATTTTTCCTTTAGCTTGACAGAGAACTCCAAGTCTCAGACTTCATGTTGGACTCTAGTAGTGCTTTCTTCTCCTTTCAGACATTTCACCTCTTGAAAAGATGTACGAGCGGCACCGGCGAAGGTATAGCTTATGCGCAAAGGGCGAGAGAACGGTGGATGTGGTTTTGATAAAGGTATGAAAGATTTTTCAACTTACGAAAATAGTTGTACCCTTTGTTGTTGAGTTTGTTTTGAAAGTCACTTGGTATTAGTTTAAAATTATTATGTTTAGCAATGAGCATCTGAGTTGTCATTGTTGGTTTGCATGACTTGTCTAGTTGACAGTTTTGTGTGCGGTCACATTGCATTGATTAAGGTTTGCCGAGAGCGTAGTTGAGATGCCAATGTTGTCTTTTGCTCACATTGAACTGAAGGGGTGTGTCTAAGAGCCTCATGCAGGCTCCAGAGCTTTGCTGCTTTGCTTGGGTGGAGTTCGGTTTTGGATGTGGAATGACGATGCCTGCTTTCAAATTTCTGGCCAGTGTTTCCACAGGCTCTTTGATATGTTGCATTTCAGAATTTTGTAACAATTTAGAATTTTGAAATGAAGTTTCGCTGTTTACTTTCCCATTCTTTTGTTGACAAACTAAAGTTAAAAAAGGATTGACATTTGTTTTTTTTAGACGTGGCTCTTTTAAAGCCCTAAATTTCATAACAATTAAAGATTCTGCTTTGAAGTTTTGAATTGGACCAATTCACAGAACACTTGCATACGTCTTAAGGCTAGGGTATACTTGAGATTTTTGTGTGCTGTTACGTAGGCTGGTGGTGGCTGGTCTGGTACTGTATCACTGAAGGTCACAGCCAGACCTGCAAAGGGGCCTTCCACAGTCCGACCTCTCGATTACAAGCTCTTGATAAGTGGATTGGTGCAAGCGTGCATCATAGCCTGTTTTGATCTCCATTCACTTTTTCTGCTTCCTTCTGTTTTCCTTCTTCCTTCTGTTTTCCTTCAGCTGACATGAGCTGGCAATGTGGCTGAGAATCATTCTGTGGGCAGACAAGTTGATTAAAAATAGCTAATTATTTAATTAACATTTTTATGCATAATTAGTCATTCTTAGCAGATATTATGACAACAAAGTAATATTATGGATATACTTTCAAAACTGTGATATATTAAACAATTATTTGCGATTTTTATATATACACACACACACACACACACACACACATATATATATATATACACACACACACACTGGCTGCCAAAAGTTTGGAATAATGTACAGAAGGAAGGAAATTGGTACTTTGATTCACCAAAGTAGCGTTCAGCTGATCACAATGTATAGCCAGGACATTACTTATGTAAAAAACAACACCATCACTATTTGAAAAAAACGAATTTTGGATCAATACTAGACAGGCCTCATTTCCAGCAGCCATCACTCCAACACCTCATCCTTGAGTAATCATGCTAAATTGCTAATTTGGTACTGGAAAATCATTTTATATCAAATGCAGCTGAAAGCTATTTGGTTTGTTAACTGAAGCTTAACATTGTTTTTTGTGTTTGTTTTTGAGTTGCCACAGTTTGAAATAGACTGGCATGTCTTAGGTCAATATTAGGCCAGAATAAAAAATATTTCAGTCAATCATTGTTTTGAGGAATGAAGGATTTACAATGCTTGAAATGGCCAAAACAGTGAAGATTTCATATAAAGGTGTACACCACAGTCTTCAAAGACAAAGGACAACTGGCTCTAAAAAGGACAGAATGAGATGTGGTAGGTCAGATGTACAACTAAACAAGAGGATAAGTACACCAGAGTCTCTAGTTTGAGAAATAGATGCCTCACATGTCCTCAACTGACGGCTTCATTGAATTCTACCCGCTCAACACCAGTTTCATGTACAACAGTAAAGAGAAGACTCAGGGGTGCAGGACTTATGGGAAGAATTGCAAAGAAAAAGCCACTTTTGAAACCATAAAACAAAAAGAAAAGGTTAGAGTGGGCAAAGAAACAGACATTAGAAAACAGATAATTGGAAAGGAGTGTTATGGATCTTAACCCCATTGAGCATTTGTGGGATCAGCTAGACTGTAAGGTGCGTGTAGAAGTGCCTAACAAGTCAGCCACATCTATGGCAAGTGCTACAGGAAGTGTGGGGTGAAATGTCACCTGAGTATCTGGACAAACTGACAGCTAGAATGCCAAGGATCTGCAAAGCTATCATTGCTGCACGTGGAGGATTATTTTGATGAGAACTCTTTGAAGTAGTTTAAGAAGTTCTGTAATTTTTCATATTATTAATGTGCTGACTATACATTATGAGCAGTTAAATGCCACTTTGGTGAACAAAAGTATCAATTTCTATCCATAAGAGCTTTTAAAACATTTACCATTTATGGATACAAAATTTATGAAAAACTTTTTTACACTACTTAACTAAAACTACTGAATGTAAAAAATATTAAACAGCTGTATTTAATTAAATATATTCTTATTTTTTTACAGAAAAGAACAAGTACATTCATGCACATGGACTTTTGTGAACAACCATTGATTGATCATCACATGAATTGGTGAACCCATTTTTTGTCTGAATGAGCCGATTTGTTAGAAAAAACAACCAATTAACTGACATGAATTGGACTTCGCTTTTGTCATCCCTACTTGTTCGAAGAAGTAGCTTGGGACTGGACAAGCTACAATATTTTGAAAAAGGCTGAGCTCTTGTCATACTTTGAAAAAATTAAGTTCATAGCATTGTTACTTTTAGTGACACACCAACACTGGTCCTCAAATATTAAATTAAAAATAATTGAATATTGCTTTTAAAGTGTGTAAAACTGCTCCAAACTGCCTGAGATTTTACATTCAGACTTAAGTTTTTTCACCTTAAATCAACATATATACTCACATTTTGCAAGGTGATACATGTGATACATTAATTTACAGTTCACAATAAACCCACATTTGAGTGGCTGTTAAACTGCTTTGTTGGAGAAAAACAGTGACGCAGGTGCTGTTTCAGCACTAAGTGTGGATTGAGAAAGACAAGTTGTCCACGCCCGTCTCAAAGAGTACCTGAGGGAGCACTTTTAAATGGAGGCGTGGATAAAGCGAGCCTTTGTTGTTGTAACATATTCCTTTAAACCATGACCTGATTTTATTGATTGAGAAGCCAAATGGCTACTTAACACCCCATGTTAATCATTTCACAGATGTTTATACCCAAATCATCTGCAAATGAGTGCAAGAAACTGATAGGAGAACTGTTAGAAAAAAAAGCCAGATGCGATTAAGCATTTATGCAGAACAGAAATCTGGCATCCACTGAACAGAATGTTGCGTGTCTGTGTTAGGGTGTGCACGACTACTTATTTTTGCTAGTCAACTGCTTTTCTGGACAACTAGCCGCTGTCCATTTCTGTATGTCTCTGTGTCGATTTGTGGTCTGTTCTGCATAGTGCGGCGGCTCATTTTAGCTCATCTCGACCCATTCGGCCCGTTTTGCAGCCGACACACCGGCCCACTCCGTTCTCCTGATGGCCAGTCCGCCCCTGATCGGCACCAAAGTGCACCGGCCCACTGGTAAAATGCCCGGTATGCCAGATTACTATTCAACCCTGCTTGTATTATAACAGGCAAAGCACTCTAAATTCCATTTTGCTTAATTCTGAATATATTTGGCCTTCACAGTCTTACTATACAAAAATAATAAGCATATTTATATGCACAAGACGCTTATAATTTCCAAAAATCAGCTTGTTCTTGCGTTGTTTGACTTTTTGAATATTACATTTGCATGAGATTTGAAATAATCAGGTTATTTTATGCTTTGGACATCAATATGTATGGCATGTGCACAACACGTTGAGCTGGTAAGAATTGTGGTAAAGGGGTTTACATGCAGGGACAAATTGCTAATTTCTTTAATTGTATCTGTGTTTGTTAATGTCCACTAGTACCCACTTCTTTTCCTGTCTCCTAGACTCATATCTATGGAATCTCTGACCACAGTCTGTGTACAGTCTCACTCCACACTCATTAGATTACAGCATTGTTTCATAAGCCATTCAGAAGTTCTGTCGTCTCTAAATATAGCCCATCTCTACAATTACCTTTTCCATGATTAGACATGGATGTTTTAGAATTTTGGCTATGTCTATTACCAAGTCCGAGCACTTGAAAGACACTGGATTAAATTCCTTTCCCCCCCCTTCCCTTGAAAATTTCCTTCAAGCATACCAGGGTATCAGCTTATTTTGAATTCAGATTTGTCTGCCCACTGCTGTCCTGTCCTAGAATTTTTTTCTTTTCCCGGTGAAGAGAGATTGTTTGGAGAAAGGCACTTCTTAGGCTTAGTGGTTCCCATAGGAAGTCAATACAGACAAAGGGTGAAGGGTTGTGTGTCAGGTTAGGTCAGGTGAAGGACAGCAGACTTGTGTTTTAGTGTAGCCTCAGCTTCCGACAGTCTGATTAACTCACCGTCTGATGCGGAATATTTCAATCTGGAAAGCTCTTTACACAGCTTCGACTTACTATGCTCTTAAAGCTCCAAACAAAGTCAAGCCTACAAGGTACTGGGCTGCTACAAAGCGCTCTTTTTGAGGAAGAGCTAATCACAAACACAAACTTTGTCCAGGTTAATGGAATCAAATCTTAGAGACCCAGAGTAACAGACACGGCAGTGTTAAATTGAAATATATTACTAAAATGAAAAGCAGAATACATTAATAAATCATATTTTCAGGCTTCAACAGTTTCGGGTCGGGCATGCTTCAGTCGTGCTGTAGTGCATTCAACATTTACTATTTTAATGAAATTATGAATCCAAAATTATTTCCTACACATATCTGGGGGGGAACCAATTTTGTATGATTGTTTTCTTTGCGGATGTAAAAACCGCAAACATCATTTTACTTTTAGAAAACATCAATTGAAGATTAGAGTTACCAGTAAGGAGACCCAGTCCTGGATTAGGAACGTATACAAATTTCAGACAAAACATTTTTGATTAGATTTTTTTTAAATGTTGGTCAGTAAGTGCATCTTTCTTGTTGCCTCAGTATCTATTGAGTCAATGGATTTGCTGGTCAATGAAGTGTTGGATTGTTGTTTGCTTTAACTGTGGACATGTGGTCCCATTTACTTGCCACCGGTGGTGTAAAAACAATTATGTCATGTGCCTGGGGAAATGTATGGCAGCTTTTTTTTCCAGCCCTACATTATGCGGTACACTCACAACACACACAGAGAATGACTCCCTTGTCTTAATGTCTTTCCTCTGTTTAGACCAAAATGCATACATTCTACTAGTGTTGTCACAGTACCAAAATTTCAGAAGTCGGCACCGATACCAGTGAAATTTCACGGTTCTTGATACTAATTTCAATACCACAGCAAAAATATGTTAATATGATAATGTGCTATTAAACACACTAGTTTAGTTATTTTTAATAATTTATTAATTATTTTAATAATTTTTATTTTCCAGAACTCAATGTTTTAAAGTTGAAAGTCATCAAAATAAATTTAACAAGTGAAAATTGAACTTTTGAACATGTTATTGCATTTTTTTTTCAAACTCTATTCAACAGCATTTTTGTGATATATTGCTTAATTCTTATTATTATTATTATTAATATTATTACAATGAATATTACATTTTACTATACCGTTGTTACAGTATATATATATATTTGTCACAATTTCTTCAATTTCAGGCATCTAGCTTTTATTTTGAATTGTGCTTTTATTGTGACGTGTGTTTTTTGCCAGAAGCTTCACTTTACCAGATAAACAGTTCAGGACATGGCCCAGTGTGATCATTGAAGACTTAAGTCACATCTGAAATCTCATCTCTGTAAACTGGCCTTTGAGTCTGATGAATGAAACGTAGGACACTGTTTTGGAGTGTTTGGATTTTAGATTACTGTTGTTTGTGTATGTGAAATGTTATGTTTTAAATTGTATTAATGTGAAGCACTTTGGCCAACTCAGTTGTTTTAAATGCTGTATAAAGTTTGAGTTGAGATTAAAGTGCAAATGCTGTGATTTAATTATATAAATATATTCTTTACATGTGCTACGGGGTTCACAGGGGATTAGTGCTCTGCTCTGTCATCTGATACAACGTGACTGATTTTCAATGTCTGTTGCGGTTCCAGTGTTTCAACAGTCGGTTTTATAAGATTGCAGCCATGAGCAGTTTAATAAATCTCACTTGGACATGTCATTATTTTAAATTAATACATTTTCCATTTCAGCATAAAATGAGTAACTGATCATGTGTTCAAAATAAGCCTATGAGCATTTTAAAGCTGGTATTTTTAATTTAAGCTACCAGTATTTTTTTTTTTGTATCGACTTGGTAGCGAAGTACCGGTACTTTTGACAACACTACATTCTACCATACACACATATGCTTTCACACATTGTGTTAAATAATTATGCATGTCTTCCTTTCTCATGCATGTACAAACTTTACATTTCGTCTAACCGAAAGCCATAACAAACATCATAACAAATTCCGTTTTTAAAACAAGTCCATATTTGCATGTCTGAGAAGGCTACATTGATGACGTATCTGCATTGTAATGCCATAAATCATCTCCTACAATGAACTCTTTGTCTCAGCATCTGTTCAAAGCCCCATTGTGTCCTGCTACATCCCAAGTCTCTTACTTAACGTAAACAGACTCCAAAAGATTTGTTCAGTCTAAAACTTTTGTCTGCTTAAGTTTTGGTTTGTGTTAAGGGCCTAGACACTATAAACATCCATACTGTCTATACACATTCGTGTTGCTTTTAGTCCCAGTTGTTTGGCCCTTTCCCACTGCAGGAACTAAAGCCTGTTTCAAGTTCTTTTTGTGGAGCTATTTGTTTTTAAATGTGGGTGCGAGGGGTGAGCAGTGCTGCTGTGTGACTTCATTGGGAGATGCGCTTTGAGTTTTAAACGCATCTCTTAAGTGTGACAGTTGCATCACTATACAGAAAATAAAGTGGCTTTGGGGTTACTACGTTGAGATTTTCCTGAGATAACGAACATGAATAACAAGATGTTCATTGAGTCTCTCACGTGCCCTGTATAAAGACCGTAATCCGCTAACTCCATTTGCGTAAAACAGTCCTAACAAAAGCATAGCTCCAACCCTGCTGTCCTCCATCTGTATTGTTGTTGCTATAGTATTGCTCATGCAAACAGAAGAAAAACAGACTTGATTATGTCTTCACAGGGGTTCCTGTTGTAGGTGCGAATGCAAGAGGGAAAAGTCTCTATAAAAAATGTAGTTCCTCTACAATGTTCTCCTTCCAGAAAGTCACTCTTTGGGAGTACCAGAACTCTGTGTTGGAAAGGGGCTATTTTGTCTGTTGGCTTTGATGCGGTCTATATGCTAGTTTACTCTTTAAGTCCTAAATGTTGACCATTCACTTTTAGCAGATTCAATATGTGCATGGAAAATATACACTGTTCTTGTCTAGAAAAAAAAAAAGACTATTAAAAAATTATTAATTTCCTCCCCCAATGCTACCTTCTAACTAGAAGGTAGCAAAACATGTCTGTGGTATAGGCTAACCCTAATCTGTGGCATTTTTCTAAATGCAGATGCTCACAATGGAGTGTTTGGTAAGAGTGAGGTGTTGCTCCTTTCAATTAAATACACATTGGCTAATACTGCCACGCTTGGAGTGTAATGCGCTTTAGGACTCACTCAGTAATGGCTCTAAATGGTGTCTAGACTTTAGTTTTAGTGTGAATCTGCTACTTTCATTATCATCATGACAGAGCCATCAAAGTGGCATAAAATATCTGAGCAGAATCCCAGCATCCCTTCTGGTTATCTGCAGATTTGTTCACATAAAATTGAGTGTTTGGTAATATGCATAAAGATAGACACATCCACGAGAAAAGAACACATACTCGAGTTTTTAATAGGATGAATCAAAATGCTCTTTTTGCCTTTGCTGGGCTCGAGACTTCTCATTTGCTTTCCCACTCTTTCGAAGACAAAATTAATCATTCATAATGAAGATTGAAGTATTTGGGACTGTGTGTGTTTGCATGATTTTATTTGAGCTTCTTTGTCAGACTGGATTTGATGTGCTGTTCTAGAATCGGTAAATATCACGTGCTTGCATGTCTAAGTTCCAGTTTTCCAGAGTCCCACAGCACTGTCTGGTTCGTGTCAAAACCCATTGTGGTTTGGGACTTAAATGTTTTCCTGCACAGCAGTGAAACATTATAGGCTTAAATCCTGCCTCTTGATGCCATGACACTTTTCTTTATTAAAACAATCATCAGAGATGTGGCCTGTCCGGTAGTGCACATGCTCAGCCACACTGCACGGTGGTGCTTATGCAGGTGATTTTGAGTTTGAATCGAACTAGTGTCATTTCCTGATCCCATCCACCTTATAGTTTCCTGTCCTTTCAATATTTATTTTGTTTTGTTTATTTTTTGGTTTTGTTTCCTTTTTTATAGTATTTTGAATGTATTTTGTGTGTGTGGTTTGTTTGTGTTGTGGTATTTTTGTTTATTAATTTTGTTCTGTTTTCATGTGTTTTGTTTTGTGTTTTATATTTTATTATTGTTTTGATTTGTTTTGTAGTGTTTTATTTTTTTTGGTTTTAGGTAGTTTTTTTGTTTTGAATTTTTATTGTTTTGTTCTGGTTTTGTGCTTTTGCTACTTTTTAATTGATGCAATAGAGAGAAAACCGATAATTATTTGGGAGAGAGACAGGGGATGTTTCAGGATGCTGGCTTATTCAAACCGGCACCCTTCATGTTGGAACTATGACTTATTTCTTTTGTAGAATTTCTGTGTTTTTTTTTACTTACTTGCTCTTTCTTTGAGTTAAAAGGCTGCAGCTGTTGACGGCTCTATTGAAAAAGCCCACAGCCCTCTCGATTGCCACACTAGACCAGTGTCCATCCAGCAGTGACCAAACAAAGGAGGTCTATGACCAGTGGGCACACACACGTGCGTGAACACTGCGGGTACACACTAAGCGTGGGAGTTGTGCGTGTTTCACATGCTCTTGATGGGCGGTGGGTGGGTGTAATCAGTCATGAATGGAACTGATGTTGGTCATGCAAATGAGCTGCACAGGAAGGTTTCAAAAGCTTCTGTTTCCGCCATGTAGACCTTTCTTTTTCCTCGTTCTTTTGATTTCAGCTTTTAAACTTATTTACATTTGACTGTAGTTTGAGACTAGTTTTGTTGCTTTTTTATATTTCACCAACCAAAAAGTGCTATGCTATTGCCATGAATATTTGGACATTGTACTATGATATACTTTTAAGCACCTTTTGAGTACTATATAAATAACATTCTACATAAGTGGTTAGCTAGGTAGCACAGCGAGCAAAGACGCTGAATACCACCCCTGGAGTCGTGAGTTCGAATCCAGGGTGTGCTGAGTGACTCCAGCCAGGTCTCTAAAGCAACCAAATTTGCCCGGTTGCTAGGGAGTGTAGAGTCACATGGGGTAACCTCCTCGTGGTCGCAATAATGTGGTTTGCACTTGGAGCATGTGGATGCTGCAGAGAATTGTGTGACGCCTTCACACACGCTATGTCTCCGCGGTAACACGCTCAACAAGCCACATGATGAGATTCGTGTGTTGACTGTTTCAGAAGCCGAGGCAACTGAGATTCATTATCCACATCCCAGATTGCAACGAGTCACTACGACACCACGAGGACTTTAATTGCATTGGGAATTGGGAGAAAAAGGGGATAAAATGGGAAAAAACTATCACCACCTTTAAGGTTGATAAATTATCAAGAGTCTTTAGTGACCGTTCTGTTCTTGCAGTATCCTCAAGCAAGCTAGCCCTCCGGGCCATTTACAGCTTCTCCGTGTTGACCGTTAGTGGGCCGTGATGTTTATATGTGGGTCACATTCTTCTCTGGGTCTGTTGTAAATGCCCTACACGTGCACCCAAAAACCCTTCCTGCCCCAAATCACAGCCTTCAGGCTTTCCGACCACATGTTCCTCTGAGGAGGTAGATGCTCTTACTGCTGCTAATATTTCCATTCTTAGGTTGAAGAAAGGTGCATTTTCTTCATCAAGAGAGTGAATTCAGTGGTCAAAGGAAAATGTTTTTTCCTTCCAAGTCGAAACCATTGCAATGCATGTCCTGGATTAGGATTGTAGAGGAAATCGTCTTTCACTTGATGTTTCAGAGTATCCCGCAGGGTTCTAGCATGTTCATTAGCAGATGGAAGGACTTCAAATTATAAAGTTTGCTAGATTGTTAAAAGGATTAGTTGTTATCACAGTTTACTCGCCCTCATGTTGTTCCAAACTGGAGTTAATTTTTTTTTGTGAGGCAGGATGTTAGCCTAAGTGCACCTTTTATTGCATCTTGTTTTTTTGCAATTGGAAGGGTGTGGTGACTTGTGTTCCCACAGTTGGGAAAAAAAGGGAAACAGGTTGGAAAGGACTCAAGTGTGAGTAAATAATTACAGAATGTTCATTTGTGGGTAAACTATTCCTTTAAGATGCTTGTTTTGTCTTGCAGATTAAATCGCTAAAATGATTGCCCATTTTCTCATTGCAGATCCACAGAGAGACAGAGACTTTCTATTCGGTCGATGCCACTCAAGATGCTGGACTCCAAGAGAAGAAGTCCAGTTCAATGAGCTCAGGTAGACAACTTTTAAATCTCAAATCACTCATGATTTATCTCTGACCACAGTCCCTCACTGGGACCCGGGTTCTAGTCCTGTTTGGGACACGCACTGATCTAGTGCCTGCTCAGTCTTCCTCAATTTTCATCCTGTTCAGCAACATTAGTTAACATAAACTCACTATGAAAAATACTTTTACTGCATTTACTAATCTTGGTTAATGCTATTTCAACATATAGTGTAGACGCATACACATCCTCCAAAGACTAATCGAATGTCTTCCTGTCAGTACAAAATATTGAAATAAGATAATTTATTTAAGTAGATAACATCAGCATCCTGTCTGAGGGGATTGCAAGCAGAGATGCAACACAGTGAACTGAAATGAGTCACTTTTCAAACTGCTTCACTTCTTATTGATTCAGTTGATGAGAGGATCTGTTTGTCTGTCTGTGCTCATCTCACTCATGTTTATCTATTATTTTTGTACATCTGAACCCCCCCCTTCGACTCCCTGACCAGAGTGTGCACATCATACAGAGTCAACGAGCACCATTCGAGCGTCCGCCAGTGATGGCGACTCTCTCTTGAGCCAAGATTTGGGCGAGGACTATGACTTTAATAATAAGGTGAGCCTGAAAATCTTGGTGAATGTTTAAACAATGTCAAAATCTGCTTTTGTAGATGAGTTGCTATTTGTTTTGTTGCTTTTTATTTTTTTTTCAAATTAAGGCATCCCCTAGTCTGTGCCGCATTACTTGAGGGCCTTTGTCTAATATATTGGTAATGTAATGCATCTTGTTTTGGGAGGCTTTTTTTTTTTTCTACACGCACAAAATCTTGCTCCACTGACATCATGACATGTGAGTGAGCTGAGTAGTGGGCCAAGGCCTCAATTATGACCTCATCCTCTCAACCTCTTCTTCCTGCTATTATCCCGCCTCTTCTTGAGTCAGAGTTCTGCTGACTCATGAGGCAGTGCATCCCTTGTTGATTCCTCCACCCCTTCAAACATCCACTGGGTATGAAGTGGAATTCCTCAAATGATTTGATTTTTACTTTGTCACCATCAACATTTTTTCTATGATTATTTTCAGCAATTATTTTCACATGGAATTCCGTCATATCTGTCATGTAGCATGCCTAAAACGTTTCTCCTACCTTGATTTTCAGCCTACGACTGAGGCAATTCACCTAAGCTTGACTTGTGTTTCTTTGCCTTTTTTTCCCTCATGTAGCCAAGGCTTATAAAGTGAACTATTACGTTCAGTATAATGTAGCCGTTAGCTCACCACACCCCTCGGCTGGCTGTGGTCTCCCCATGTGTAAAAACTAACGAGGATGGAAATGAGTTTGTCAGGGCGGTGATTGTGTGTTATGTAAGGTTTACAAGGATGGAAAGAACTTTTAGAACATGAGTTCCTTGAGCTTGCCCATCCTGCATAAAGAAAAAAATTATCCGCGTATATGTGTATTTGCAGACATAATGGTGGTACATCATTAACCTCCTGAGACCCGAGCATTTCTCTTTTTGATGTGTAACTAGTAGCACCTAATAAACATGCCAATAATAATAATTTATTGGTAGCATGGTAGCTGCGTAGCGCTCTCTCTCTCTCTAACTGCCACATCCACTTGGCCTTATCCCTCTCCTCGGCTGATTAGCCCGATTGGGGGCCGGCCATGTGCACTCATGGTCCGGCCCCGCCCTCCTCCTCGTCATAAAGTTGACATCTTGAATAAATGATTGAATGGTTTGTATTTGTGTTGTATCTTTCTATGGAGTTTCTCCTTGCCATGGTCACTTTTAGCTTGCTCAGTGGGATTTATAAGATTGAATTGTCTGTGTAGCTGCTTTGGATATGTTTATTTTGAAAAGCACTATAAAAATACATTAGAATGAATTGAAAGTGTAGAAAAAAGGTATTTTCAACTTAAGTCAGTAATAATTTGCTTTGAATTTAATACAATGACAATATGCAACTTAATAATAGCACTGCTTATATTTTTCTCACATTGCATAAATGGGTCTTAATACATACACATATATTTCAGGAAGAGGGTCCCTTGCAGTGAGATCATTATATTTGAAATCCTCTTGGTGAGGACATGTTTTCAGGGCTCAAAACGATACAAAATGTAAAATCTCTTTGATCTAACAGTGCAAAAAGAAATGAGAGTAAAATAATGGTCACAGTGCTATTGTCTTGTCATTTGCAGGTATTACTGTACAAATTCTCTTATTCGCGTCTCATCATCTCTCTCTTATTCTCTCTCACCACAGGGTGAGGACAGTGTCACCATCACCGACAACACCAGCGGTGTGTCCATTTCCTACTCTTCCTCCACAGATGACTCATCTAGTGTTGGGACGCCCGGAGCTGTTCCTCAGGCCAACCAAGATCCCCCCCCATCAGAACCCTGTGATGTGTCACCCACATCACCTGGAGCTTCGCCTGTTTCAGGAGAAACAGAGGAGGAAGAGAGAAAGGACCGCCTGACCGAGGTGCCAGAGCGATCAGCTATTCTACGTTCATCCATCCGATCTCTCTCTCCTGTTCGAAGGCACAGCTGGGGCCCGGGCAAAAATTCAGCAGGGGAGACAGAGATAAGTCAACGCAGGTATGAATCTCCACCTAAAATGAATAAAGCTTGGTCTTTAATAGCTATATAGTATTGCTTTATGCTAAATCATTTTCCAATTCTTAAGTCGTTAAATACCCCAATGAAATTCTTTGATGAATGCAAATGTATTTTCTGTGTTGAAAAATGTCCTAGTGAAACAGGAAACCTTTGTGTTTAGACATATTGACATTATTTTTAATAGCTGTTTGTCTTTAGTTATTCCAGTGCACTGTTTTCAATTGTTTTTCTATGGAAACATGCGCTAGATGGATGGATTTGACTGTTGTACAACATGTCACTGTTTTATAAACAGGAGAACCATGAGCTTAAATGGCATGTTACTAAAATAACTTATTATATTCGTTACGCTGTGTCTAGCTTTTTGTAGCACAAGGAGGTATTTTGTCTGAACTGCCCCTTAGTGGATGAGAAATTCTAATTCTATAGAGCATTTGATTGGACAAAATTTTGTAAACACCCCAAGTGATAATGAGTCAACCATATTTTTTTGTCCATTTTCCGGGAAGAGAAACAGACTGTTAATTTGAAATGTGTGTATCTGCTAAAGTTTATTACTTTTTGGAGAACACTAGTATATGGATGACCTTGAAACTAGGCTTGTAAAAATGCATTGATGCATCGATCTTTTAAAGAAATTTAGATGGATCGATTATGGAATTTAGGAATCGATTGTCATAACTATATTCCTACCCAATGTGACCATCTCATATTACACAAACCTTCTTGAAATGGACACGGAGTGCAGCATGCGAGATTAAAAGGCAAGAATGCACACTGAAATAACAAAAAAACTGCCAAGTTCACCCCGCGAACCTAAAATAAAATAGTTGGATGGATGGATGGATGGATGGATGGATAGATGGATGCTGCCATATACGGCTTTCTGTGTCATTTAAAACTGTTTGCATCCATTTTACCAGTCCGTTGTTGTTGTTGCCGCCTTCCCCGATTACAAAATATCACGTTAGCCTGTTGCTTTTAAATCTACATAAAATGTGTTATATCTCCATAAAACAGTTAAAACACATATAGAACATAAAACATTTACTCGTTCATTCATTCTCTTTATAGTGAATGCTACTGGGAATAGGGAGCAGTTTCAGACTCTGCTGAAGGGAACCAACCATTTGATAACAGTCATCAGTGATGACACGTGGCAGCTGCGAAAATATAGATCTCGAAATTGCCCATTTTAGCTAAGGTTTTGGAATTGCTCGTGAAATCCTCAAAAAATGTTTTATCTGATATCCAATCTGGTTTTAGGAAAAAATATAGTACAACCACAGTGAACAAACCACTGTTTTTATCGATTTATCCAAAGCTTTTGATACTGTAGATCATGAAATATTGAAGCAGAGGCTTCTTACTGTAGGTTTATCAGTGAACGCTGTTGGATGGTTTGTTAATTATCTATCGGGCAGAACTCAATGTATGGTGGTATCACTTCCAGAATTTTGAATGGAACTAAAGGTGTACCACAGGGATCAGTCCTTGGGACATTATTATTTATTTTATATACTAATAATATTGGGATTAATATCACACATTCATATTTACATTTTTATGCTGATTATGTGATAATTTACTCCTCTGCGATACTGGATCAGGCTCTGATTCATCTTCAATTTGATTTTAATGTAGTTCAGAAAATATTGAGGGATTTAATTATGTTTTCAATTATAAAGTCTACACTCTCAATTGCTACTCTTCAAGGTTTGGTGATCGAAATATTTTCTGAATATAAATATTTGGTATTTTAAATTGATGATTCCCTCGCTTTTGGGCCATATGTTCAGCATCTTGTGAAGAAACTGAAGTTGAAATTGGGCTTTTTCTTTAGAGTTGAATTATTGTGATTATTATTTATATGCAGGTGCCTAAGCATTGTTTACAGGTGTTGGATTCATTATCATGGAGCATTAAGGTTTAATACTCATTCAAAAGCCCTTACCCATCTGCCTTTACCAGAATCAGATTCAGAATGTTCTTTATTGCCAAGTGTTCTCACTTACACAAGGAATTTGTTTTTGGTGATAGGAGAAACAAGTGCACACAGAACATTATAGTGAGACAGAATACAAAACAAGGTAAGAGTATAACTAGACATACAAATAATAGGACATATAACAGAATGACGTATGTGCCAAGTTAGGGGTATGTACAGTTATTGAATTAAAATATGTGAATTTACATATGCACATGAGAAATGTTTTTACATTATTGCACTATGGTGGAGTCTTGAGGCAGTTTAATGGCCTGAGGGTTATAACAGTTCTTGTGCCTGGATTTCCTGGCGCTCAGTGCACCGGCCAGAGGGCAACAGTTCAAAGAGGGAGTGGGCAGGGTGTTTGGGGTCCAGAGTGATTTTACCTGCACGTCTCCTCACTCTGGAAATGTACAGGTCTTGGAGGGTGGGCAGGGGGGTACCAATAATACTCTCCACATTCCTGACTGTCCGTTGTAGTTTCCTTCTGTCTGATTTGATGGCTGAACCAAACCAGAGAGTTATAGATGTACACAGGACAGGCCGGTGACGGCCGAGTAGAACCGAATCGTTACACCCCTACTTAAAGCTAATATCCATGAACTAAAGACTAAAAACTTCATGGGCTGTTTAATAGTCAGGCAATTCCTGAATGCTTTATTTCAGCGAACTAAGAATGAGTGTGAAATAGTAGATTTTATTTTTACACATTAAACATGCCTGGCAGAAACCTGCCATTTATATTTTCGGTAAGTCATCTGATAAAATGATCATAGGAACACATATGGAAAAACATGCCTCCAACCTCTGCCCTTTAATCATGAATTGTGTCTGTCATTATAGGGAATTGAGTTTGATTGAGTTTCCAGTTGAAATCGCTCTGCTTTTTTATTTTATTGTCTTCCCATTAGTTGTGCACAGCACTTTGCTTATGTGTCTTTTGAAGGGAAATAACAGTAGTCTGAGTGCTCTTTCCTTTGTGGGCTTTTTAAGCAAGCAGCTGTTAGAAAGAGCTGTATTTAGGTCACACAGGACTGTGATAAACACACAGATGACCTCTTCTACTTTATCATAAAGACAGAAAGCAGAACTCTATGGTTTACTCTTAAGTGTCATCCCTTGCAAAATTGTATTGTGTCATACTTTGTCTAGCGGAACTAATCACCACAGCTAAAATACTTTTATAAGAAATTTTTAAACATGATGACAGAAGATTTGAATAATCGGTGGTTAAGGATGTGGGTTTAGTTTAGGGATGCATGTTATATTGGACACCATATTATATATCTATTTTATATATATATATATATATATATATATATGTGTGTGTGTGTGTGTGTGTGTGTATATGTGTATATATATGTATGTATATAAAATATTAGTTGCACTTATTACATCAACAGAGCTGCCAATCATCTCATCAGATCTTCATGTTCAGATCATGTATCATTATATTTCTCCATCTCTCATCATTTTCATCCATCTTTTTCCAGTACTGTGCGAAGTGAAGTGGAGCGCAGGTCTACGGGCCATAGGAGAAGGTACCATCATCCATCTTTCACTCTTTCATCTCAGGGGTCTGAGTTGAACTTTTATTGAGCTGCCTGTTTGACCTTAGTACCGTACAGTGTGAAAAAGTCTTTCATAAAAAAGTATGTGGGGCACTTGAAGATCTCATCGAAATATTCCTGTAAATCCGTCCCAAGCTAAACATAGTTTTAACAGCATATATAGCGTACAGCTACCCTTAAAATTACAAAACTACCCTTGTCGCTCAAAAGGCAGACGCCTTGTGTGGAATAGACAAGTCCAATAACTGACTATTCGAGAAATCAATTGAAATTCAATTTCAGTCAAAAATCAAAATTTTTGTGCATGAAAGATTTGTTACCCTATTGATGGGCTGCATGTTCTTGAATTCAGTCTGTGTTTTTTTTGTTAAATGTTGGTCTACAGTATATACACATGCGGACTGATGCCTTTTTAACCAGGGTGTTGCATCTTGCCCTGATTCTGCAGTGTCCCACCCCATGTGTTAAATTAAAAATAGTTACATTTCTAAAACTGCATTTCAAGACTCCTGCATTCTGTTCCGTTCTGTTGTGCTTCGTCCAGCATTTATTTAATTTTTTTTAACAAAGGAACGCGTCCTCCGTGAACGCCCCTTAAGAAATGCATTGAAAAGGGGTCTGGTGGGCCTGATTCAAACAGGACCGCCTCATGACCGACTAGTCATTCATATAACCAATTAGAATTAGAAAGAATGTAGTGTTGCACATCCCAAGGACTAACAAGATTATCTTATGTCTTTTCATCTTTTCCTGCATCCATCCATCATCCTTCTATTCTTTCTATCTTGCATGTTATTCCAACCACCATAAAGCATGAGCTGGTGTCCTTCAGTTGTCCTGCACTCTGAGGGTGACGAAATAAACGAAAGAAGGTAAAGAGTAAACTTTTGTGAAATGGCATAGCGTGTATTGCATTGTGTGAACAAAAACAGTGTTGCGTGTTGCAGCACAGTGGCATGTCTACATATACATGGTGTGTGTGTGTGTGTGTGTGTGTGTGTGTGTGTGTGTGTGTGTGTGTGTGTGTGTGTGTGTGTGCTCTAGTTAACTTCCTTTGTATGCTTTAGTCCTCTCGCCTGGCCGGATAGCCTCCTTTGACCACAAACACTCTCAGTCACTTCCGCTGACTTCATTGTCTGAGACGCCGCATAACAGCGGCCACTTTCATGTTTCCGTTTAGACAGGACAGCAGACTAAACGAAAGATTAGGCACGAACTAATCATAACTATGACAAACATATTGATCTGGATCACAGAACCTGACAAAAGGTGAGCTTTGTTTATCTTTTTCGTTACTGTTGGCCTATTTCTTTTTATCTACTTAAAATAGTGTGCTATGTTACACCTTTTTAATAGAATCACACACGCCATTTTGTTACTCTCTACTCAGGTTCAAGCACATTTAAATGGTATTGATCTAAAATAGATTTTAGCATGCTATTTTAGATCTTATACATGAACTGGCCCCAACACTTAAATTGTATTTTCATAACACTCAAAACACTTAAAATTGTATACATGTCATTGCTTAGATTATAAGATGTTAAACCAACTTGCATCTGCAAACAAATGTTGCTTTTCTCAGCTCAAATATCGTCACTTTTCTTTCGTTATTTTACTTTTAACTAACAGTCTCAAGGCAGTTTTTAGTGTTTGTATGAAGTCCCCTCAAGTTCATCTTGTCCTAGCAAAGTGTAGTTCATTACATTTAACTGTGGACATGTTTCACACATTTTGACAACCAGAAAGCGGTTATATATATATATATAGAAAGAATATATATATATTGTTTGTTAAATGTAAAACTTTTTAAACCTTAAAAAATGTGCTTAAAGTGTGCTTGTGCTATTTTGTTTTTTTAAATAAGTGATCTTAGAAATGTAATGCAATGACATTCATGCATGGTGTGAAATGTGGCTTCGAAAAGCATCAGTGATTACAGGAGTCTTTGCAAAATCTTTTGATTTAGTCAAAGATTGCTAACCAGTGATAATTCAGATGTTGGATGATTTTGCTTCAAAACAATTGTCAAGAGATGTCATATAGCATGAGTCAGAGGATTATAATGCGTCACTTTTAGCTGGCCATCTTTCTCATGCTGAGATCAAGCCTTTATTGTCATAATGTGGTAATATATTAAATTATCTTTGTCACTTTGTTTGTACATGTTTGTATCTGTGAGCGGTGAATACAGTTCCTGAATGACTGTGTGTGTGTGTGTGTATGTGTGTGTGTGTGTGTGTGTGTGTGTGTGTGTGTGTGTGTGTGTGGTTGCCTGTTCCCCACAACAAGTTATTCAGTGTGTTTTCCCATCTGTGGTTGATAATTTGCTGGTATGAATGCTTGTTTTAATTAGACTGTCACCATTTTACCTTTTTTTATCTGAACCACACACAAAAGCAAGCATATACACAATTTTTTTTTCTCCCACAGTTACAGCCTTGAAGGTCTTGCAGCAGAGAAGGATGGAAAAAAACTACTTATCCAGCATGTTGAGACTAGCCAGGAACCAAACTGTCCGTCAAAGCTGGACAGTGAGGAGAGAGGCTCACTGCTGTCTCTGACCGAAGAGGAACAGGAATCAGACCTGGGCGACTGTAGTAGTTTGGACAGTCAGGTAAGCTACAGTGTAGTTATGGTCACTGTTTTGGCTTTGTTAACATTTCTGTTTAACACAACAGCTGATAACTATCAAAAATCAGCTTATTCCAAATAATGTAAAGTTTGAGATCATCAGGTTATTATCTGGTTTTTATGTCAAAATGTAAACATTTTGTACATGTGCTTTGGATAAAAGCCACTACTAAATGAATATATGTAAATAAATGTAAATGTGCACATTGGATGACCTAGCAAAATGTAGTGGTACAGTTGTTTATATGCAGAGCGAAATCAAAGTAATGGACAAAAATGTATTGTCTTTCCCCAATAAAAAAAAATTGGACCCACTGGCAGGTCCTAAGGGGGACATATTTTGTGAGAAAAAAAGTTTGCTTTTAAAACGTTAAAGTCCCTGTATACAAAAGTCAGGCATATGAGGTATCATTTGAAAGCATTTGTTACATAAAAGAACAAAAGAAGGCCTGAAAACTGTTGCGTCGCAAATTAGAGCCCCCTAGAGGTAATGGGTTAGCAATATTAATATGAAGAGTCTTTCAAATAGCACTTAAATTGATAAGTCATGTATCAGATGAAAGCTCTCATTCTCAGGAATGTGACTATCCAGTTTTGTTTTGTTTTTAACCCTAATTCCACAGTTCGAAAGATATTCAAAGTATTACAAAGTGAAATATGATTTCTATTAGATCATTGCTGATCATTGTAGCTCAAGTAGACAAAAACTTTACATCTGCTCTTACCTTAGGATGTTTTCTAAAAATGAGCCATTTTTACTTGTCTGTGAGCTTGCTTGGCAGAATAATCTTATGTTTTATCTTATATGTTATATCACAATATGCCATCCATTATGAAAAGCATGCTAAACAAATCATCAAAAAAATATGTTTTCGACTATTGATGATAAAGTTTTATATCATCGCAAAGGGGATGATCTCAGTTTTTGAATTACAGGTTTAGCTAGATTGAGCTTCTAGTCCATTCAGAGGCTTAGACATTCAATGAAACAATGAAGGTAGAGCATGAACTTAAAAATAGACTGAATGTCTATGATCAAGCATATCTATGAGGGCTAAAATGGGTTAGAGCACCACCTACATTTCAGATCTGTATATTATGATTGAATGTGATAGAGAAGAAATTTTTCTAGTGCTTGCTGCCATCTAGTGGAATGAAACCCACAATCTTGTGTGGTTTGAAATCTGTTTAGATTTTGAAATCTGCTACAGTCAGGTCAGAATTCAAGTAGTATTCTGTCACCATTCGGGATGCAGCATGTATTTATATATAGAGTAATGCTGCCTCCACTTGAAAAATCTGATCTGATTTCATTTTCTGCAACGTAATAGTGAGAGCAGTCAGTTTTGGATCTGAAAAAAAAAATCTGAATTGTGTGCAGTGTGAACAAACCAAGATAGTCTTAAAGGGATTTTTCACCCAAAAATGTAAAGTCTCTCATCATTTACTCACCCTCATGCCATCCCTGATGTGTAACACTTTATTTCTTCTGCTGAACACAGAGATTTTTAGAAGAATATCTCAGCTCTGTAGGTCCGTACAATGCAAGTGAATGGTGACCAGACCTTTCAAGCTCCTAAAATCACATAAAGGCATCATAAAAGCAATCCCAGTGATTTAAATCCATGACTTCAAGAAGGGATATGACAGGTGTGGGTTAGAAACAGATAAGTATTTAAGTCCTTTTTACTATAAAATATCCACTTTCACATTCTGAAAGTGAAAATGGAGATTTATAGTACTAAAGGATTGAAATATTGATCTGTTTCTCATTCAAAGTGATTGCATTGCTTCAAAAGACATATATTAAACCAATGGAGTCTTGTGGATTACGTTTGTGTTGCTTTTATGTGATTTTTGTTTGGAGCTTCAAAGGTCTTGTCACTTGCATTGAAAGGACATACAGAGCTTGAGATATTCTTCTGATAACCTTTGTTTGTGTTCAGCAGAAGAAAGAAGTCATATACATCTGGGATGGCATAAGGGTGAGTAAATGAAAAGATAATTTAAATTTGGGGTGAACTAGTCCATCAGGATTCTCAGAATGTTAAAGCTTGCAGCTTTTAATTGGTATGTTAGGAACATAGTAATCTTTGAAATAGCACAGTTTAAATCTGAATGAATTTAAATTTAGTTTAGATTACTGTTTGGAGTTTGATATTCTTGCTGATTCACTTTGTTTGTTTAACTGAATTGTCATGTTCGCTCTTTTCAGAAGTCTGTACAGTCTGGATGGAGATGTGTCCAGCCCGCACACCCAATTCTCACCAAGTCTGTCTCCATGTTGGCCATCAGTCATAAGGACCTGGATGGTGAGTATAAACACCAACATCTCTCTCTCTCTCTCTCTCTCACTCTCTCTCTCTCTCTCTCTCTCTCTCTCTCTCCCTCTCACACACTCTCTGAACTCTGCAGCACTGATGTGTGTCCAATTGTACATAAGAAATTATTGTATAAGCTTAGCTTAAAAAGTCCCCAAAATTCAGATGTTGCAGAGTCTCTATTCTCTGTTGGTCTCTCTCTTTCCCTTCAAATTCCTTGTTCCATGCACCTTTGTTATCACGAATATTGGAACCTTTGGTCATATATGGTCACGGACCACTCACTTCCTGTCAACCATACCCCCACTATCTAACACCTGATTGGCCATCGTGGGATTTTTACTGTGCTAAATATTCCGTTGTCCTGTCTCAACTGGTATTGTAGGCTGTGGCTCCCATGGTTCCCTTTTCCACCTCACTTTGGTGTCACTTCAAAAAGTAGTTCACCCAAAAATACAATTCAGTTGTAATTTACTCATCCTCATGTCATTCAGAACCCGTATGACTTTCTTTTTTTGTGTGGAAATCTAAAGGAAATTTTTAAATAAATATTGTTTGCCCTCTTTTCAATACAGTGGCTATTGATAGCGACTCCCTTTGAAGCATAAGAAAGGACCCAAATGTATCTTAAAAGTAGTCTGTGTAGTTTGTGCATCATATTCCATGTTTTCGGAAGGTATATGATAGGTTGTGATAAGAAACAACACTTCCATGAGTGCAATGAGTGAAGTACATGCGAAAACTTGCACTCTTTTTAGTGTTAAACAACGCAAGTTCTCACAAGAATATGCACGGCGTTTTGAAAAGGCTTCTCTAAGCGCTCATTAGCACACAGTGGATGCCAAGATTTTTTTACTGTAAAATAACTTGCATTCAAAAATGAATTAAACTTAAACTTGGTCTCAATCTACTGCAATTGTATTGAAAAGATGGACTGCGATACTCATTAACACATCTCCTTTGGTATTCTCCATATAAGAAAAGTAATTTTTAGGTGAACTATTCCTTTAAGGGAGTAGACATTTACTGTGAGTCAACGTGCACACTCATTAGGACCCTAAATTTTATTATAACGCCTGCTTTGATCTTTTTTGCCCATGTCATAATGGGACCCACCAGTGAATGGACGACTGCGACCCAAGCGACGAATCTCCTTCAGCATCATGCCCATGCTTCCCAAATCTAAATCTTTCTTTTCTATTGGCTCTTCATCCAGTGATGAGGAGGAGGCAGTCAGTAAGTAAAAAAATGCGTGGCGTGGACCCTGCTCGGCCCCCTGCTTAATTTTAAGTGTGTCCCCTACCTTCCCTGTATCTTTAAGTTGTTGATACAAGGCCAGTCCCAAAAAATTATCTGTTTCTAAAACATATCCTGTAATTCTATTGTTCTATTCTATTGTTCATTGTTCACATTGTTCCATGTGATGTTGAGTGATTCATTTTTATGCTCAGAGTCATTGATTTACAGTATTTCTCAACTGCTAACACACATTTCTTGAATGTATACTAAGTTTTCTCAAAACCCTAAACACACGTCTTGATACTCACACCATTTTGGCCAAACCCTTGACTTTTGACCCAAGAGTAAACAGTGTAGTCAAAACCATATTAACTGTCGTAGAAACCAAACTTTGCATTTACATTACACACAAAACCATCAAATACAGTCAGCCTCCTGAATACCATTTGCACACTGCTGGGAGGAATAGAAAAAACTATTATACAAAGGTTTTCATGAACCAAAAACTATAACTTGTCCCTGAATTTCAGATATGTTCCAGTCCAAGAGTTTGACATGATGTGAATCATACAATCACACAAATACTACATTTGTCCTTCTTACAGGATGTTTATTTTCCATTCAAACATTCTACAGTAAGTTTTGCAAATGCTTGTCACTGTAGTGATCACAGTAATGCAAGTCACAACACACATTCGCCAAAATGGAATTTTGGAAAGAAAACAAGGAATGAAACATAGAGCATTTTCACCTAGGTAAGAGGGTTAGAGTACGGTACAGTACTGTAATAGCAATAATAGTTCATTCTGGGTCAGCATCCTGTCTCAAACCAGGGTCAGGTCAGAGATTCTCATCAACATCACTGGCTATGTTTTCCCTAGCCAAATAGCGGGGTGAAAATGCCCTGGAATGCCTGAGCCATTCCTGACATGTCCCCACAAGCTTCACCCATGGCTTGGAGAAGGTTGTTCTGTACATAGGAATTTCTGTCATAGACCTTCCACCACCATGCTGAGAAGAACCAACCCAGCTTCCCTCGTTTTCATACCATGTACAACAACATGGTCTACTACAGTAGCACAGATTGTTGTTCTTCCTCTTCCTCTGCCTCTCCCTTGTCCACCTCCTCTCATTCTTACCATTCCTCTGTCTCGTTCTCTAATATTTGCATCCATGATTCTGAATAACAGGCAAGCTGTTGCCCTTTTTTATTCATTTCAATCTCCTTATTGCTTGAGTAATTTTAGTCGTTAGTGCTTACACGTGGACAATTGTTTGTTAAGGGTGTTTGAATTGCACTGGTTTGAGTTTACTTATTGTACGGCTGTGTTTTCTAAATGACAACATGGTGACAATCGTGTCTTAAAGTGAGAGGTGTGTTTAGACTTATGCAAAGAAGTATGAATGGACCAGAGAAATGTGGCAAAAAAGGTAAATGGTGTTTATAGACTGGGGTATGTGGTCTTTCTGCTGGGAATTGGCAAAATGTTCTGACGCAAAGAGGTCTATCTCTGCTCTGCCGAATATGCTCCATAACTTCTGGACTGTTTGAGCATGCAGGGACCATTCCCCTGGGGAAATATTGTCTCTGGACAGTCTGTCTGGGCCGTCGTTCAGGTGGCCTGGCACGTGCGTCGCCCTCAGCGAGCGCAGGTGGCACTGGGACCAACTCAGTATGCATTTTGTCAGATGGAAGAGGTTCCTGGATCTGACACCGCCCTGACGGTTTAGATAGGATACCACAGATCTGTTGTCCGAACGGACCAGGACATGGTGACCCTGAATGATCGGGAGGAAGCGCACGAGCGCGTACTCGACCGCTATCATTTCCAGACAATTTATGTGAAGGAGCTTTTCCTGAACTGACCATAGGCCAAAAACTGGAGAGCCCTCGCAGACCGCGCCCCAACCCGTGTTGGACGCGTCTGTCGAGATGACTTTTCGGCGAGATACAGCTCCCATCGTCACTCCCCGCTGATACCATTCGGCCACTGCCCAGGGCTGCAGAGCTGAGATACAGGTCTGAGTCACTCTGATCGGCTGGCGGCCCGTGGCCCAAGCCGGGCGAGACGCGTGGGTGTTTAGCCAATGCTGAAGCGGGCGCATGCACAGTAAACCCAGCTGAAGTACTGCTGCGGCTGAGGCCATGTAACCTAGCATTCTCTGAAATTTTTTCAGAGGCGTGAGGCTGAAAGGACGCGGCTAGTCGCTGAACACGGCGCGCGCGCTGTGTAGATAAGTGAGCCGTCATCGCCATGGAGTCTAGTTCTATTCCAAGGAAGGAAATTGCCTGACTGGGCTGTAGTGAGCTCTTGGTCCAATTGACTGCAAGACCCAAACTGTTCAGATGACTGAGGAGAACTGTCCTGTGAGACAGAAGCTCCGTATGTGACTGTGCCAAAATCAGCCAATCGTCCAAATAGTTCAGAATTCGCAAGCCCTGACTACGCAGGGGTGCGAGCGCCGCATCCATGCACTTCTTGAAAGTACGGGGTGCTAAAGACAGGCCGAACGGAAGGACGGTGTATTGATCAACCTGGCCGTCGAAGGCGAATCTCAAGAATGGCCTGTGATGGGGATTTATCTGAATCTGAAAGTAGGCATCTTTCAGATCGAGAGAAATAAACCAGTCCCCCTGGCGCACATGCGCGAGGAGTTTCCTGATTGTAAGCATTTTGAACGGTCTTTTTGCGAGCACCTTGTTCAAAACCCTGAGATCTAATATTGGTCTGAGGCCGCCGTCTTTCTTGGGGACAAGAAAATAACGGCTGTAAAACCCCGACTCGCTCAGAGAGGGTGGCACTCTCTATGGCCCTTTTGCACAGAAGGTTTGCTATTTCTGAACGAAGCATGCAGGCTGCTTCCGTGTTCACAGTAGTTTCGAGCCGGCTCTGAAGCGGGGAGGGCGGCGATCGAACTGTAGCAAATAGCCCTGTTTTATTGTGCTTAACACCCATTTGGATATCCCTGGGATAGCTTTCCACGCTTTGAAGCGTAACGCTAGAGGGTGAATGGCCAAGTCGCCCTGATTGCCGCACACAGCGAGCTGAACAGAATGTGTGAGCGCGCTTACTGTGCTTATGCATGACTGCTCACAGACAGCAGGGACAGGCTGTTCTGTGAGTGACTTCCCGATTGAGGTGAATGGGGAAAGAGTCACATCTGTTAGGTGATGCGCGAGCATAGTCACGGGCATGGGACTTACATACAGAGAGGTGTTTGCTGGCCGTGTGACAGAGCGGGCAGAGAAGGGGCGCGCGCACGGACTCGTGGGCGTGTTTATTGACTCTAACGCTCGAGCTGGCTGTGCCTGCTTTATGTGAGTGGGCTCTGATAGGGACACGGGAAGTGTAATGCTTGTGTGTAGGGGTGAACACTGGATTGTGGGCACATTTTCTACACATAAGGCATGTTTGCGTTTTACAAGATTTCTTTGGGTCGCCGTGAAAACGGCATTTGAGTGCAGGCAAGCGGGCAGTATCACCGGCTTGTTGGCTGCTGAATCCACCACTGCAGTAGCCTGAGAGAAGGGGACTGACAGGGGGCGAAGCTTTGACGGTGGTCCGGCCGTGGCGGGACTGAGCCGTCGTTTCCTCAACAAAGCTAGGAGGACTTCGGTTGCTCAGGTTTCAGCGCAATCTTAGGCTGAGGCCTGCGGGGGGGGCGGCGGTCTGCGGCGGCTGTCTGAGCGCGATCTAGGGCGGCCGCCCTGTCGACGCTGAGAAGTCTGGCTTTGCTGAGCTGGGCGCTGTGAAGAGGCTCGTGCAGGAGGCTGGTCACGTGGGCGGCCTGCAGAGGAGCTAGCGCGACGAGGCAGGAAGAGATTCATGGCTTGGGTGGCTTTCTGGACTTCCGAGAAACGGTCAACAGAGACCAGACGGAGAGAGCAGCGCGTTGAGGAACGTGGAGCGCTCAGCTTCTCCCATGTCGGCCAGCGTTAGCCATAGGTGTCTCTCGGTCACAGTCAGCGCGGCCATGCACTTCCCTAGGGTTTGAGCTACAGCTTTGGTGGCGCGAAGGGCGAGATCCGTCGCGCTCCTTAGATCTGAAACAGCCTCTGGGTGCCTGCCTTTCTCATCCCACTCTCGAAGAAAGTCCACTTGGAGGATCTGTAAGACGGCCATGGAATGCAGAGCAGATACGGCTTGGCCGGCGGCGGCATAGGCGCGGCCAACACAGGCGGAAGTAGTTCTGCAGGCCTTAGACGGGAGCACTGGCTTAGACCGCCATCTCGCGGAGGGCGGGCAAAGGTGTGCTGCTACCGAATCCTCGACCGGGGGGATGGAAGAGTAGCCCCTCTCGGTGGCGCCATCCACCGAAGCGAGAGAGGTGGAGACATGGGATCGGTTCCTGGCCGAGAGAGGCGTGTTCCACGATTTAGAGAGCTCGGCGTGGAGTTCCGGCAGGAAGAGAGCGGCCCGGGCCGCGGGCGCCGCGCAGCGACGGCTCTGAAGAAAGCAGCCGTCGAGTCTGTTGGGAGCCTGCTCAGAGGGCGGTGACCACTCGAGCCCGAGGCGGTCGACGGCCTGTGTTAGGAGGTGCGTTAGTTCTTCTTCGACTCCGGCGCGGGTCCTGCTGGATTCATGGGCCGAGGAGGAGGCTTGGGAGCCTGACCACTCCTCGCTGTCCGAAGCCATGATGGAACAGCAGCCCTTATCCTCCACCTCGTCATCCGAGATGGCAGCAGTGCGGCCGCTCGGCGGCAACTGCGCGTCCCGGGGGGGCGGGGAGGGTGAAGGCGAGGCTCGAGGGAGAGGCTCCGGCGAGGTAGTCGCTTCTAACACCGGTTCTGGCAGCCTTTGGGAGCGGCGCTTTTTTCTGTGCGGCGAAACGAAAGGCGGCGCGGCGGCTTCGGTCTTGAGTGCTTCGAGTCGAGCCCGCAGGGTCGACATCGGAAGCTCCTCGCAGAGGTCGCATCCGCCGTCAGCGAGGGCGAGCTCTGCATGTTCCAGTCCCAGGCAGAGAGCGCAGATGAGGTGTCGGTCTCCGGCGCTGAGAGGGGCGCGGCATGAGGCACAGGTGGTGCGAGGCATCTTTAAAAAGACACTCGTTGCTCTTTTTGTGAAATTCGCTGAGGAACTAGCTTTGTCTAAAAAGGATACGTCGCCGGATGGTGTAGCTCGCAGGATGGCTGAAGGTGGCGAAGACGGCCGGCTTCTTCGAGCGCAGTCCAAGCTTGCTAGATGCCCCTCGAACGGCGACGCGGCTTCTGCAGTTCAGAGATGCGAAGAGCTTCGCTGAATAGATGAAAATCAGGGTTCCAGCCTACGAAACTTACGCTTATATGCACTCTAGCCACGCCCATTCTGGCGGGCTTTGATATAGTGACGGCGCGGGCGCCTCTCATTGGACGCGAGTTCACTCAAGTTCGTCTATAGGCTGCAGCAGTTGCCGCAGAGCAACCAATGAGCTCGCTAGCTAGCCCGCTCAAGGTATGCAGCTGCTGCACTGCGTTGACAATGGATACAAAATTAAGGATACATTTTTGGCTTCAATATCTCAGAAATGATGAATCTTTCCCGTAGCGTAAGCTAGCTTACGCAATACGAGAGAACCTCTCGTAAGAGAACCATCAGCAGAGCTGCACATTCTGCTTTGTTTACTTGGTTAAGTATGTGAAATTCTTTATAATTAGGTTTTCTGTGCTGTATTAAGACTATTTTCCCGTGTATTTTCTGTGCAGTGGCTCGCCACTATATAAATGATTTATTTCCCTATGTCGGTCTTTTTTCCCTATGTCGGTCTTTTATTATGGTATGGTACATCTCCACTAACCACACACCTAAACACCCTGTCATGACAAAACTGACTGTGATTGGTCACTTAACATGTCAGTTAGATGGCTTTAGTAACTCTTAAATTATTGCATTACTCCATCATGGATCACAGGTTTCTCAAGTGGGACATTGCCAGGTTCTAATTTCAGTCTAATTTCTTTCTGTTGGCTCAATCTCTCTCCATGTCATTCAGATCCACATAAACACATTTCATAGGACTGCTATTTGACTTTACAGCTGTTTAAAGAATGCTAGAAAGTGAGAGGGCCTTTTTGTAAAAAACTATAAACAACAATGCAATACTTTTGCAAGATGGCAAAAAGAATACAAATCTCTTGGCTGTCATGTTAATATGCCGATTCAAAACAAATAGTTGGCAAAGAACCCCAAAACTGTCTAAAATAACTTCATGGCAGGTTTGTACAGTATTTTTACAACATTTTGTTTGGCAGATCTTACAAGGTACAAAAACATTTTTGTCCTAAATTATATATATGCACATTGGTGGGCAAAAGTTTGGAATAATGTACAAATTTAGTTTTATGGAAAGCAATTGGTACTTTTATTCACTAAAGTGGCATTCAACAGATCACAGTGTTTAGTCAGAACATTAATAACATGAATAAAATTACTATTACAATTTGAAAAAAAAATTCAGAACTTCATAAACTACTTCGGAGTTCTCATCAAAACAATCCTCCATGTGCAGCAATGACAGCTGATACTTAGGTGACATTTCACCCCACACTTCCTGTATCACTTGCCATTGATGTGGTTGTCTTGTCGGGCACTTCTCACACACCTCACAGTCTAGCTGATCCCACAAATGCTCAATGGGGTTAAGATCCATAACACTCCTTTCCAATTATCTGTTGTCCAATTTCTGTTTCTTTGCCCACTTTTTCTGCTTGAAAAGTGGCTTTTCTTTGCAATTCTTCCCATAAGTCCTGCACCCCTGAGTCTTCTCTTTACTGTTGTACATGAAACTGGTGTTGAGCAGGTAGAATTCAATGAAGCTGTCAGCTGAGGACATGTGAGGCGTCTATTTCTCAAACTAGAGTTTCCGATGTACTTATCCTCTTGTTTAGTTGTACATCTGTCCTTCCACATCTCTTTCTGTCCTTGTTAGAGCCAGTTGTCCTTTGTCTTTGAAGACTGTAGTGTACACCTTTGTATGAAATCTTCAGTTTTTTGGCAATTTCAAGCATTATATAGCCTTCATTCCTCAAAACAATGATTGACGAGTTCATAAGGAAAGCGTTTTTTTTTTTTTTTTTTTGGGTGTGCAATTGTTGACCTAATATTGACTTTTAAGACATGCCAGTCTATTGCATACTGTGGCAACTCAAAAACAAACACAAAGACAACGTTAAGCTTAATTTGTTTTAGTACCAAATTAGCAATTTAGCATGTTTACTCAAGGATAAGATGTTGAAATGATGGCTGCTGGAAATGGGGCCTTTCTAGAATTGAGTCAAGTAGTGATGGTGCTGTTTTTACATCAGTAATGTCCTGACTATACTTTGTGATAAGTTGAATGCAACTTTGGTGAATTAAAGTACAAATTTCATGTTTGTGTATATGTATGTGTAATATATATAATTCATATATATATATATATATGAATAATATATATATATTACACATACCCACACTACTGGTCAAATGTTTAGCGTCACTTACTCATTCTCTATTATTATTCACATTTTAGAATAATAGTATAAAGTCATCAAAACTATGGAATAACATAAATGGAACTATAGGAAGTGTGTTGTGACAAAAAAAAACAAACAACATCATCTTGAGGTTTCACGTTGGGATGCTTTTTAAACAATATTGAAGGAGTTTCCATCAGTGCTGGGCACTTATTAGCTGCTTTTCTTAATTATTTGGTCCAAGCCATCCATTTAAATTTTTTTTGTAATGAATTAACTTTTACATTTTTGCCTACAAAACTAATTTAAAACATTTAAGCATACGCCTTCAAATCAAAAGGTTTTTAAGATCATGAGAACATTTCAGTAGAGTGACCCCACACTTGTGAATGTGTGTGTGTGTGTGTGTGCGCGCACACACACAGCCTTTTCAGGTCATACATTGTGTAATTTCTTGCCTATTCATAACAGTGTGCTTTCAATGTATTATTCTATGGTCTCATTTGTTTTATTCAGTTACATGCAGTCCTGCATCCACTGTACTCTTTGGTTTAATCTGTTCGCTCTTCTCTTGTTTCAGGATTGGGCTCTTTCATTGGGACATCAGGATCCTTAGAATACAGGTAAAACTTATACTTGGCATTTCATTTGAGGCATGCTAATTGGCTACATGCCAACTCACTAATGTCCAAATTCTATCATTTCATTTTTGGCTTTTCTGCCACTTTGGATCCGTATAGTAAAGAGGGCCATGAAAATTCTGAAGATGCGATATGACCCCAAATTTTTGAGAGCTCACATTGCTCGGATGAGCATCACAGCTCATTGTGATTGAGCGATTGTACTGCTAGGCTGTGGATCTGAAAATGTCAAATTTCCATCATACACATCACTTTTTGTCTTGTTTAGTATATCTGAGGAGGATCCAGGTCCGTTGCGGAGTGACAGTGAATTTAAAGCTGGAGGAACCAAAGTGAGCAGGACCTTCAGTTACCTCAAGAGCAAAATGAGCAAGAAGAGCAAGGTTGGTGTGTGTGACGAATCGGCTTATCGGAAACATAATTTAACTATTGTATATCTAATAAGATCATAGCAACCATTGGTAAAAGCACAGATGGCTTATTAGTTATTACAATAGTTATATGGCCAATGCTAATACCATGGCTAATAGATTTAGAAAATGGACATTTCCACTATACCATAGCTATTGCAGTTAATGTTATGATATTAAAGCCATAGTACATTTTCCAAAGAGTTTGTTTACAAATTATAATCCCCATGTCCTAGTTGTGTGTGGTGTTTTTGTGCGTTTAAGGCTGGGATATAATACAGTTTTGAGAACTGTTTGCTCTTCCGGATCGTGCACAGTCAAGTGCCTTAGCCTCAAGTATACTCTTTTGACCATGAGCCTATACGTACGCATTCGACATATGCGCTCATAGAGATATCATATAGACTTGAAGGGTGGGCTCTTTTGACTTGGGCCAGTATGTAGTATCTAGAACACCCTAGCAACAATATAGCAAAGACCTTGCAACCACCCACAATACCCTAACATTGAGGTGACAAGTTTTGCATGGGAAAGCACCACTCGCATTTTTTTCAGAACACTGTTAATATGATTCAGCTGTAGGTAAATTAAGATTATTTTGGGTTGAAAACCAGTACATTTCCTCTGTTCGAACCTATCCGAGTCCTCATATCTTATTGGTGCAGGGAAATAAGTGTTTTGGACAAGGTTGGCACATGTCCTGCTGAGATAATGGTACTCTTGGATACAACATCATGCATTTTCTATTTAACTTTGCGGTTTTTCTGCCTGCAGTTCCTATAATATGGCAGAATTGCTGATGGTGTGAACATTCTTAGCAACCCCCAAACTGACAAAACATTTACTCTTGCACAGCATGCTGTCGCACAGGCAACCTTGTGCTGTACACAAGGTCTGTCGCACACGAGCTCAAAGTAGGGAAGTTGAACAGGATGCAGAGGCAAGCTGTGGTCTCTGTGCTTTACAGTTTTAATATACTATCTTAAACACAAAACACTGTTTCAGGTCTACTGTGATTCTGTGAAAACAAACCCATGTTAAAATCAGTGACCTCACAGTTTATGAGAAATGATTGCTGACGAAACCTTCATGACACACTTTGGTTGTCCACATAAGACCAGCTGGGCTACCATATGGGTTTAAGGGAAGGATAATGTACAGCCAGTCATTTTTGTGAAATAAACCTTGACCGGATGTTCAGGTTGTTCACTGCAATGTTGTTTGAATTGGCTAAATGGCACTATGCAGACAAACACAAGCTGTTGTGTACAAGGGATAGTTTATGGTTAAAGGAAGTGTGCTGTGTCTTTAAGCTCAACCCCAATGTGAGCGAAGACTGAAAGAAACTGCTGTAGTGTCTTAATTTGTAAGTCTCTTCCTTTGGCTGACTCGGGTGCTCATCATCATGGGAACTTGTGTGTGTTTGTAGAAAGACAAACGGTCACATTCACTGTACCTTCAGGTCTGAACACTCACTGGCTACCTGCGACTGGGATGTCTACGCTGTGTCGTAGGTTTTTACCACAGAGTCGGTCTTTAAAGATCAAGAATGTTGGGGGGCTTGTTGAGGTACGTTTCTGATTTGGTAACAGTTGACATTACCAAAGTCCAAATCATTGTATCAAAATATGCATTGTTGATTTTGTCTTAATGTACTGTGTTTGGGGTTGTGATTTCAAAGGTATATTGTGTTATTTATGGGGTTTGACAACTTATTTCTGGTGGCTTGTTTCCTGAGATTGTTGTTTCAACCCAGTTAAGAATTGCTTGAATTATTTCTGTTGTTCTGTTGTTCATTGCTTGGGCATGTTTATAGTTTTTGGGTAGAGCATTTTGACCCTCTTCCTTCATGTTTTTTTTTTTTTTGCCAAATAATTTTTTTTATATGAAATTAAGTATTAGATACTAAAAGATATTTATTTATTCTTTTTATTTATTTATTTATTTATTTATTTATATATTTAAGTGAATGCTGACAACATTGTCTTGTTTTAGTTGTGGATTGTATGTGGTCATACATTTGCTAGGGGACTGCTTGGTGTAAGAGCCGATCAGACAGGATTTTGTCATTTGGACGCGTTTTAGAATCTCTGGGAACCAAAGATGCCACAATGAGGGAGTTTGTGGTTCCATTAGAGTTGACCGTTATCTTTATTTCAGGTGCATAAAGTGAATAAAGTAGCAGACTGGTTTTGACACTTTAAGCAGTGTGTCAAAGAAACAAGAAAGAGAAAAAGAAAAACTGCATGCATGAATGGTTAAATTAGATGGATGGATGAATCATCTAATTATGCAATTCTATGAAAGATGTAATAGGAAAGAAAGGAAGAAATAAAGAGAGGAAGAAAGAACATTCAAATTAAAAAAGAACATTTGAAAAAGAGAGAAAGATGCATTCGACAGATATAGCTAGAAATAAATACAAATCTAACATTTGAAAGAAATAAAAGAAAATAAATAAAAAGAAGAGGCGTTGGATGGATGGATGGATGGATGGGTGGGATGGTTGGCGTGGATGGGTTGTTGGGATGGATGGATGGATAGATAGACATTCAGAAAGATAGATAGATATCAACGGTGGATGGATGAAAACATCTAATTCTGTAATTCTATGAAAGATGTATAAGAAACAAGAAAAAGGTAGAGAGATAGACATTTGAATGGAAAAGAATATCCACAAAAAAGAAATGAATAGACATTCAGAGATTGATAGAATGAACTAAAGATAAAACATTAAAAAGAAAGAAAGTAATAGTTATTATTATTATTTACATTAATAATTTTTATTATTATGTGTATTATTTTCTGTATGAGTGCTTTGGCAATATTTTTGAAATTGAAAGAGAAAAAAGAACATTCAGAAGAAGAGAAAAAGAAAAAAAATTGATAGAAAAGAGGCGAGGGATGGATGGATTAAGCAGGAGATGTTGGGATGTGGCTGGATCTGTTGCATCCCTGTTGGCTGTTGATAATATGAATGAAGGTTATGATTTGTTGTCAGCTGATGAGGTTCTTCTGATGGTTACTCAGCACTCACTGGTCTGCTGATGCTGTTAGTTTTATGATGGATGTAACGTTATATTGTTATGTCCCTTTTACGGGCCAAGACCTGGCTGTAATGGAGAGACTAATGCACAACACTGGCTGTCTGCCAGCTACAGTACACATCTACACCCACATGAGGGATGAGAGAGATTGTTTCACTGTTTTTTTTGTATGTCATTTTGTAGGAGAAGGATAAAGAGAAGAATAAGGAGCGAGAGCGAGATGCCAAAGACAAGGAGAAGAGAGCCTCAAGTGGGCATCTATTCACTGCCGTCACCACAGTACCTTCAATCCGCTGCCACCAATGCAACAAACCAATCAACACTAAAGATGCTTTCCTCTGCACCAGTAAGAGCTCCTTCTCATCTCTCTTTTCTCTTCTCTTGTCTAGTCTCATCTTCTGTACTCTATTCTACTCTTTACACTGCATTATGTACTCTTGTCTATAAACTCTGGACTCTTCTCTTATATTGTACTCTCTACTCCACTTTATTTACCATATAATCAACTATTCTGTACTCTATTCTACTCTCGTATCAATTCACTCGACTTTCCCCTTTAATCTAGTCTTCTCTTTTATACTCCATTCTACTCTTAAAATCTAACTTTATTTGTATTGTACTCATTTCAATGACTTCAGTGGCATAAGTTGTACATACAATATTGCCAAAGTATCAATATAAACAGTAACAGTAATAAACACAAAAGGAGTGATTTGTAAATTATATGCACCCTTTGCTATATTTGAAAGCACTACAACTTCACATTATATGTTTTACCTTGTGAATTTCATAGTGGTTTTTGTACAGTAATTCAAAACAGATGATTGCAACACACTCCAAAAAAGTTGGGACAGTCAAGTGTTTACCACTGTGAAACTTCACCATTTCTTCTATAACACTTAATAAGCATTTGGGCACTGAATACACAAGTTTAAGTTTAAAAAGTGGAATTTTCCCCCATTCATCTATTATGCAGGTCTTCAGCTGCACAATTGTACAGGGTCTTCTTTGACATATTGTGTGCTTCATAGTGCACCACACATTCTCAATTGGAGATGGTCAGGACTGCTGGCCAATCAAGCACCCACACTCTCTGCTTATGGTTGTCCTGCTGAAAATGCTGGGGCGTCCCTGGAAAAGACGGTGCTGGATGGCAGTATATGCTGCTCCAAAATTTGTACATATCTGTAATTAATGCATTAATGGTGCCCTCACAGATGTGTGAGGGCACCATTTCATGGGCACTGACACAAACTTGGCCCATACATACACTGACTTTTGGACCTGATTCTGATAACAGCTTGGATGGTCCTTTTCCTCTTTGGCCTGGAGAACACGATGGCTGTGTTTTTCAAAAACTGTTTGAAATGTGGACTCATTGGACCAAAAACCATGGTTCCACTGTTGTACTTTCTGTCTAAAATAAGTCAGAGCCCAAAGAATCCTGCAGTGCTTCTGGACAGAGTTGATGTAGGGCTTCTGCAGTGAATGGTGTTGAATCACAAAGGTTTATTAAGTAATCCCAAACCCATGATAACTATTACAGATGAATGATGTTTTTTAAGATGGTGATGTCTGAGGGATCAGAGATCATACACAATGGTTTCATCTTGCTCTTTATGTACCAAGATTTGACCAGATTCCTTGAATATTTTAACTATATTGTGCACTGTATAGAGTGAAATGCCCAAAATCCTTCCAATTTGCCTTTGGGGAATATTGTTCTCAAAGTGCTGGATTATTTGCTGAAGCATCTGTTGGCAAACTGACTCGAATGATCCTTGCTCTTGAAGGACTAGGCTGTTTTTTATGACGCCTTTGCCTTACCTGTTTAACATCACCTGTTTTACATCGCCTTGTTATTTTAGTCTTAAATTGCCCGTCTTAACTTTTTGGAGTGTGTTGCAGTCGTCTAGTTTAAAATTACTGTACATAAATACATTTAAAAAGAAAAAATATTCACAAGGTAAAACATTTTAATATGTGTGGTTGTAGTGTTTTCAAATTAACAAAGGGTGAATATAATTTAGAAATCACTCCTTTTTGTTTTTATTAGCATTGTTCATACTGTCCCAACTTTTTTGGATTTGGGGTTGTATTAAAAAAATACTCTACAATACTTTGTTCTATTCTGTTCTCTACTCTATAAACTATTCTAAACTCTCTTCATTTGTTTTGTCTTGAGTGGTGCCTTTATTTATTTTTTTGGAACTTCCTCCTTTTTACTCTCATTTGCAGTGCAGTCATGCACTTCAGAGTTAAATATACTGCTGTGAAAGTGCTTTTTGCAGAAGGTTGCATTGCTAGAGCTTCACACAGGAAGCAAGTTAAATAAATTTATTCCATGGATTACCTGCAAAATGTCTCTAAATACGGATGCCCAGTTTTATTATGCATTCAGCAAAGGCCTCCATGATTTTTGATTTTTCAGCCAAGAAGCATCGGGTTGCATCTTGTTTTTTGAGTGTGAGCAGGTTTCTAGAGAAAGTTGTGTGTGAGAATTTGTGTGTTTTTGATAGCAAACGTATGTGTGGAGAATTCAGCTAATATGCATCTGAGTGTGAGTGCAGTTTCAAAGAGCTAAGGAACAAAAAAGGATTGCTATGAATCATGGCTATCTGCCCAGACAGGACTTACACACTGTTGCATCACTCTGTTGCTCCACCCGCACACAGCTGGCAAAAAACAGAGCTGCGCTGAGACCAGAGTGCTGGAACATCCTGTTAGATCGGCTCTACTGCTCTCTCTCTATCTCTCTCTCTCTACCCATCTCTCTCTCTCTCTCTCTCTCTCTCTCTCTCTATCTAACTCTCTCTCTCTCTCTCTCTCTCTCTCTCTCTCTCTCTCTCTCTCTCTCTCTCTCTCTCTCTCTCAATTTCAATTTCAATTTAAAAGTACTTTATTGGCATGATTGTGTTTACATACAATATTGCCAAAGCATTAATACACAAAACAGATAATGACAAGACAAATAATAAGAGAGAATTAAAATAAGGTGCCAGGTAATGAATCAAATAAAATAAAAACTATAATAACAATATACACTATACAATATAAAATTAAATATGCATTTAACAGGACATTATTCTCTCTCTCTCTCTCTCTCTCTCTCTCTCTCTCTCTCTCTCTCTCTCTCTCTCTCTCTCTCTCTCTCTCTTTTGTCCTCAGAGGATATGCTGGCACATTAACATTTTCTCTGGTTTCCCAAAAGTGACTGATACTTGAGTCACGTTTTTCTGTGCCGTTAATTAGGTCTCAGTGTCTTACACACTACTTTTGTGACCGAACAGACTGGTTCCTAAATATTGAAAGACATCATACAATTGAGACTTTTAAAACATAAAATTATAATCTTTCATCAGAATATAATAACTGTAATTATTAAAGAAACAAATGATATAAAATTAGAATGAAATTCAAATGAATCATTCCCTTTTTAAAAATAAATGTCTCTGGCCTTATTTTGCATGATTCACCAATGAATGTTGTTCTTGAAGAAAATAAACATCTTTTATAAAAATGTAAAAAAGTTTATTAAAGAAACAAATTATATAAAAAATAAAAATCAAGATGAAATTAAAATTGAACCAATTTATTGCTGTTTCTGACCAATAATATTTTACTCTGAATTCCCATGAGTAATATCAAGTCATTGTAGTTAGACATTATTTCTTGCTGAATATTCAGCTTCACTGGAAATACATTTTGCCACACCAGTTAAATGTGTTTACGAATACTTTTTCATGTCCTTTCAACATTTTACTTTCCATCATTGCGTGGTGTGTATGTGGGAGTGGGGAAACTTAGTGTATCTGCGGGGAAAATATCTTTTATCTCTGTGTCTCAGAACATGTAGGTTGCTGTACTTCTAGCTTTCTCTCTCCTTACCTTCACAGCCCAGGGCGTAAGATACTGGTTGTGTGAAAACATGATTGCCGACTTTTGTTATGAAGTCAATAACAGTTGAAAATGTTGCATTGTGTAGACTCAAGAGAGGTGTTGTGTACTGATGGTCTACTGCAGAGCAGTGGGGGGGGGGGGTGTATGTGTGTACATTTGTGCTATGGTTTGGGAACATTCAGGGACATCATAAATTAAAAGAAAATGATTCATAAATAAAGCAAATACTGTGTTGTTGTTTATTATTTGTTCTAGAAGTGCAGAAAGTTCTCTTAGTGTTAGGGCGTGGGCTTTTTTATGTCCTCATTTAGATGGCAAAGTACGTGTGTGTGTGTGTGTGTGTGTGTGTGTGTGTGTTTTCTCCAAGATCATGACTTGATTAAGGCTTTACATATTGCATACAAATCTGCGACGGTTGTGTTTGGTTTACATTTTAAAAGGCTGTAAATCTCTGTTGGGTGTGTCTGTCTAAACTGTAGTTTAGTGGTCATGAGGTGCAAGGTGTAAAGTGCACTTGCAGGAAAAGGTGAAAGAACCGTCTGTGCAGGTATGTTTTCACTGGAAATCAGTGCGAAATACTGTTTACATTCTTATAAATCTTGACATTCAGATCAAAATTGCATAATTCTAAATAGATTGTAAATTCAAAATCATGCAATCATTAAATCATATCATGTAAATGAGCTAAATGTTACAATGGATTGTTCCGTTTTTCCATTTTAGCTTTATAAAATTTAGTTTTTAACTTTTTCCTTGTCTGGTTGGGTATTACCAATCTTGGCATTCGTGACATATTTTAAAGATTGGGACTGGCTATGACTCATATGATGTTTTGTTGCTAAACTGAAGGTAAACATCAGCTGTTTAGCTGTGAGCAGAGGTGGAGTCATGCAGGAAAAGGCTAATCACACATCATTCTTCAAGAAGTGGCATAATCTTAGCGTTAGCACTTGTATTGCCACTCTTCATCCAAATATCGATTATCTTTATTAATGTCACAGCTTTAAGGGTCATTCTACCTTTTTTATGATAACAAGTATAATATTGCATTGAAATTATCTGTGCAGTCACTGCTAATTGATGCTTTTTGTTTACAGATTGCAGTGCACAAGTGCACAAAGGTTGCAGAGAGCATCTTCCTGTTTGTGCCAAGGTAAAATTGAAAGTATTTCACTGTCTTGTGTCTTTGCGCTCACATGACTGTCATGAACAAGGATTTTCATGCATGTGATTCAACTTGTGATATGCTTTCTTTTATTGCTTTTAAGACCAAAACAATGTTTTGTCAACAACTGTTGTCCTTGGCATCCCTGGTATAGCATTTCTTACATAATAAAATCATTTGAACTTAAATCAATATTTTATGTTTGATTATTTACTAAGTGGAAAGTCGCCATGCAATAAACTGGATAATCAACGGATAAACACCTTAAGGATGATACAAGCTCGGTCAGGGTTTATTTTGTTATTATAACCAGCTGTGACTGTACAATATCTCTAACTTCATTTTTATTGTAATATTTCTTTCAGCCGCAAAAACAACAGCAAACTATTCCAGATTGTGCCTCAATGCCTGCCGTCACCCCAAGAAGTAAAAGTAGACTCCTCTCCTGATGTATTTCTCCATAAATTTTCACGATCAATTTGTATATTTGAAATTACATTTAACGGTTGTGCTTTTTTTGCCTTTTCAGCGCTCCCAGCACGAGAACGTCCATGGTCCACCATCTCCATTCCAGATGACCAGCCCGCGCCTCTCGCCCCTTCTCGTAGAATTCATAGCAGCATCATGTCTTTCAACAGTAACCCACTGTCAAAGAGCATGTCCATTAACAACATAGCAGGGTGAGTGTCGAAGCCTGCAGATTACATGGCAACAGAACATTATATTTATTTATATATATATATATATACAGTGACGTGCGGTGATGTCTTAAAGAGGCTAGGCAGTGAGTTATGAAAGCCAGATTGCCTGATTTATTGTTTAAGCTAATAATACGTAATAACAGTGAACGTTACGCACAAGCGCGGCATATCAAGAAATGTACAAATCAGGATGTATATCGTGTACTCTCTCTCTCACACACACACACACCCACAAGCGCGTAAACAGTGAACGTTACGCATTTATCAGATCCTTCAAAACCTCTCGGTTTTCCTTTACCTTTTCATTGTGGTAGGTTATATTCAGCTTCCTTTGGTCGTCAAGTGCAAGGTCGATCCGAGATTTTCCAAAGGTTTTCAGTGTAATTTGACACTGGATGTGAGCTGACGACTTTCATGCTTGGTTAAAGCTGCGGGCAGGTTGTTCAAATCACAATATCCCGCTGAAGTCCAAACAGTCTGACTGGTTGAAAAAAGCAGGCAGGGATGCTGATTGTTAGCACAGCCACATAGCCAATCTTTTCTTACATACCAATCAGTTTGAAATGATCGGATAATTTTTTGGCCCTTTTTCTGTACTAGTCCATCTAAGGCTGGTGTAGACCTCCCTCTTGCAATTAACTCATATTTGGAATTAAAATCGAGCTTGGAAAAATTTCTTAATTCCGTGATTACGGCCGGTGCTGTCATTTTGATTTTGAATTTGGCGGGGATTAGGCATGTACGCTAGCTGTGGTGTAATGACGTTAGCTACGCAAATGTCCATGAATATCTCAATTTTAATTGGTCCATGTCTGATACATAACGGAGATGATTACGGGCATAACATATTTACATCAAAAGGCACAGCAGATTTGTGCTTTTTGCTGTACATGTTAAAGAATACAGGATCGAAGTGCGCATGCACAACATGGGTTTTCCACTCGTAGTCTGCAATGAATGGACCGTAAAAGCACTGCTTATTCTACCATTTGTTTTTAGTTGATTATGCGTAACTGCTACATTTGTCATCATAACGTCTAAACAATTGGAATAACACACATATTGCATGTATAAATCACAAGAATAAAAAGTAAATATACAAATACAAGTTTATTATTTAATAAACATTTTATTTTTGAATTTTGGCAGGGTAGGCAGTGCCTAGTTTGCCTACCCAGACCGTGTGTGTGTGTGTGTGTGTGTGTGTGTGTGTGTGTGTGTGTGTGTGTGTGTGTGTGTATATATATATATTCAGCTAAAAATATATTCAGCTAAAAATATATGTTTTTGGGTAGTTTTTAGTGGTTTTATTAATTCGTGCTGATGTTCGGTGTCCATTATGAATTAATAACTCCATTTTAATTGTATTTAATTCATCATTAGAGCATGCAGTATATTATGTCATCTGCTCATTGTTTACACTGTTATTCAGGCAAATGGAAGACCCTCCTCTAAAGAGTCTTAAGTTTCTGTCCCTGTCCACCGACTCTCTTCACAAGACTAGTAAAGTCAGCGAGTCCACAGAATCGCTTACTGATGAGGGTAAGACTCTTCTTCTCGTATTTTAATCATTGCCAACACAAAAATGCCTATACTTCCATTGCTGCAGTTTACACAATTGGTGTAAAGTCTGGCCAAGGGCCTCACAATGAGACAGAAAGAAACTATCTGACTGATGTGTGAAGCAACCAACCACTGTTCATTTTGTTTTTACATGCTGTTAAAGGGCAGATTTATCTGAAATAGATTATACCACAATAGTGGACGGTCATTAAATTGTTTTTATTTTTTTGCAATTCAGTCTCCACATTTTCTGATTTATCTAGGAATAGGTTTACCTGAAATAGTAGGCCTAATTTAGCCTATATCTGATCAATTAGCATTTATATAAACAGAGAACTGTACTGTGCATAGTCCAAAAGTCAAAAGTAGTATTGTGATGTTTTTGTGAATGGCAGGTATGGAGATGATGGACAATCAGTTAATGGGGGAATTTGAAATCGATGCCAAAGAGCTGGAAGCAGATTCTTGGAGCTTCACAGCAGACAAGAAATATCTTAAACAGCTTAAGAAGGATGTTATCAAGAGGCAAGACGTCATCCATGGTAAGAATGAGAGTTAACTCTCCCAAGATGCATTTCTTGGGACTATTTGTGTTTTGGCAAATGGCAGATGTGGGCAGTTTTCAAGAAACCATCACAATTCTGTTTGGCGATGCTAGTTGTGCAGAACACTGGTGCCTGTATGAGTACTCCGAGTGACCTGAGAAACATTTTCTTGAATAATGGACCAGTATTGTTTCTGGTTGTTTGAAAATTAGAACTAGTGATGAATGAATCGATATTTTGAGACTTTCTTTTCAGTGAATTGTCCAAACTCAGAATAAAGAGTATACAGAATAAAGGGTATACTACTACTATACATTTCTTTGCGTACCTTCAGAGGAAATCCTGCTGAAATTGCTCACTTCAGCTTAGGTAACGCAATGCCACTTGAAGTCAAATTATAGAGAAATAGGAAATTAAAACTTAGATCATTC
Organism: Xyrauchen texanus; assembly: GCF_025860055.1. Taxonomy (NCBI): domain Eukaryota; kingdom Metazoa; phylum Chordata; class Actinopteri; order Cypriniformes; family Catostomidae; genus Xyrauchen; species Xyrauchen texanus. Next base: position 20,322,586 of record NC_068321.1, on the reverse strand, counting down.
TTCTCTTTTAGAGCTCATCCAGACAGAAATGCACCATGTGAGAACCCTGAAGATCATGGCAGATGTTTACAGTAAAGGCCTTCAGAGGGAAGTTCAGCTGGAAGTACAAACCATAGAGAAGATGTTCCCCATGATGGAGGATCTTCTGGATTTGCACACGCTGTTCTTCACACAGTTGGTTGAGAGGAAGAAAGAGGCAGGGTCAGAGAGTCTAGGAGAGGGGGGCTTCATTATCAGAAAGATTGGTGACTTGCTGGTCTCTCAGGTAGGATCAGGAACATTGGCAGAATTCCTCTGGATCTGTAAAGATACTTAGATTTGTGATGTCTAGAGAATTTATTTTTGGTAATGTATAATGTTTAATCTGTCTTTCTCCCTAGTTCTCAGGTTCCAATGCTGAGAGAATGAAGAAGGTCTATGGGAAGTTCTGTAGTAGACAAAATGAAGCTGTGAACTTCTACAAGGAGCTTCACTCCAAAGACAAGCGTTTTCAAGCCTTTGTCAAGGTAGCTTTCTTAAATTCAGGGTCCCCACGGTCATGGAAACGCTGTAAATATCAGGAAATTTTACCATTTTAATTTCTATGCAGGGTTTCAGTTATCCGTTAATTACCATTAATGCCCAGTGAAAATATAACACGTGACACGAAGTATCAGCAACTCCTTTAGTTGATGCCACAAGTGTACAGCGTGAAGCCATCCCAATGATGACAGCATTTCACTGCAATGGAGGATCAAACTTACTGACAGCTTGCTAAATCCTAATCCGCAACAACAGCGGGTTATATCCAGCACACTGACAAAAGCATCTCGCATGCCCGTAGTGAAAAGTTTCTCACTTCAGAAATTGATTAAAACAGCCTTGCATTGCCATGTTCTGGAGGAGAATGACACCAGGCTTATGTGCATCTAAAGTTGTAGAAAAAGGCTACACATATTTGACTGCATGTTGGCATCAAAAAGCTTCTGTGCTAGTCATAAAATAGTAAAATTAGGTGATCAATTAAATGATATAATAACCTAATGATTTTTGTTATTTTTATATTTCTATGTGAAAGAAAATATATGTGGCAAATTGCAGTTTATCTATTTTCTTTGTCCTCCATTAATGCTGTTTTTAATGAGATGACTTGATTTTTTTCCCAATTTGTCCGGTAAACTTCTTGGACACGCTGGCCCGCACCTAAATTTCTTAGCGGAAACTCTATTTCTATGCCTGGATAAGTCATGGAAATTAATAAAATCCTAAAAAGTCACAGGAATTTCTATAGTGAATTTTTTAGGAAGGATTAGGAAACCGTCATTTTGTAAGCTCTGAGTGGACAAATCATGGAAAAATAGAATAGAAAATGCTTTATTAATCCCCACATAGGAAATATCTTTATTAAAGTAGCAACACGTAATGAGCTATAAATGGTAAAACATTATCACAGATTAAAAACAAAAACATGAGGGGGCCTGGGTAGCTCAGCGAGTAAAGACGCTGACTACCACCCCTGGAGTCGCGAGTTCAAATCCAGGGCGTGCTGAGTGACTTCAGCCAGGTCTCCTAAGCAACCAAATTGGCCCCGTTGCTAGGGAGGGTAGATTCACATGGTATAACCTACTCTTGGTCGCAATAATGTGGTTCTAGCTCTTGGTGGGGCATGTGGTGAGTTGTGCATTGATGCTGTAGAGAATAGCATCAATGCACAACGTTCTCAACAAGCCACGTGATAAGATGCGCTGATTGACTGTCTCAGACGCGCAGGCGACCAAGATTCATCCTCCGCTACCCGCATTGAGTCATTATGCTACCACGAGGACCTAGAGCACATTGGTTTTTGCTCACAAATGTTCTACCATTGGTTTTATTTCAATTATAAATATATGTTTTTATGAAAGTCATAATTGCTTCTGAAACTAGCCTAAAGTGTTCATTTTTTCCCTTTGTACTGTTGTTTAAATGCTCCTCTGTTTTGTTTCCTATTAGAGAACAGACTCATCTGTTTCTGTTTTTCAGAAAAAGATGAGCACCCCTGTTGTCCGAAGGCTAAGCATTCCAGAGTGTATATTGTTAGTTACACAACGAATCACCAAGTACCCTGTGTTACTACAGAGAATACTGCAACACACGAAAGGTGAGACTAGTCAGGGTATTTGTTTACAATACTAGTTATTTTAAAGTCCCTCACCATATTTGACTCTGAAAAGCAGCCGCTTATCAACCTCCCAATAACCACCTAGCAAGCCATATTCAAACTCAACCAGACATATTCCAAGCATTTGTTCAATTGGAATCGCAAGTGTATTTCCTAAAATGATGAATTTCTGAGATTTGTCAGCTTTAGATATATTCATCCAAGCTCCACCTTATTTTCTCAAGTATTTCTATTGCATTCTCTATGACAGAAAATGAGGAAGACCATGCAGATTTAACCCAAGGTCTGAAGCTGGTGTGGACTCAAGAATTAAAAATTTTAATAGAGCAAATGATATAAAAATGTGCACTTTCACTAGTAGTAATTCCATTCCTGATATCAAGAATTAGCATTTCAACTAGTAGTAAAAATGTAATTCCCACACTCAACATCAGTCATGTCAATCATATGGCTAGTGAATGAATCCAAACCAGGTCCAACCTGACACGTGATCTCGTGCATATGTGCATATTCGCGCTTCACACCATAAACCGGATCAGTGAGTCACAGTGTCACAAGGGCAAGGCAACCCACAATGACAATATGAAGCAAGAAAAAATAGGAGGTAAAAAGTTTTTACTCCATTGTTTCCAAACCAGCACTGGATCATTATCTGATATGATACTATTGGAGTTTGACTGATAGACTTGTTAATGATCCATATCATTTATTTTATTTAGGCCTTACTGTTTGCTTAGATTACCCACTCTCTTCTGGCTTTACAGCATGAGCATATGCCAATACCACTTATCTATGGTATGTATAATACAAATCATGTATTCAATAAATAGATTAAGTGAATACATTTTTCCAATATGACTGTCAGGCAGCATTTAAAGCTTTAAAGATAATTATTAAATATATATATATATATATAGATAGATTAAGAGTCTTAGAATTAAAAATGAATTGTTTGATGCAGGCAGGGGTCAGAGAGGTGTACTTTGCTGTTGGGCTACATAGCAACTGGCAATTATCATGCCTTTTTTTTTTTTTTCTTGGGTTAAAAAATAAGCACAACAAAACCACCCTGGCATCCATTCAGGGATCTTTTATATAATATATTATATTATGCATTTCATCAATTAATAGATTGAAAAAATGGTTTGAAATTTTGTTGGCTCATGATTTCTTTCTTCATATAGTAAATGTTGTGCTTTTTCATTTTGCTGGATTGTGTTGATAATTTACCACCTATCCTGAGCAACAGTCACTGGAGTAAAAAATGTTTTTAGGGTCCTTATTCTGGCCTAGTTTTTCCAGCCCAAATTGCTTGTTTCTCTTGAAAAATCGGGCAACACCGCTGACAAAGATACAAAGTATATGATATGCTCAAGTGTCTTACCAGAAGCTCCTCTTGACCAAGGGGCCCCACGAAACAGAGGTTTAGCTGTAAGGCATGGGCCCCAGGGCCTCCAGCACTCAGGGGATCCGGAAGCCCTCATTAAAGCTGAGCAGGGATTGAGGCTCCTGGGCCTTACAGCAGTAGTAGGTGCAGGGCCGACTAGGGTCCCCAGGAGAACATTAACCTTCACAAATCTGAGACAATAAAGACAATTAAATAAAGCTACGGCCATTTCCAGTAGGGCACATCACTCTTATAGAGGAGGATGAGTATGTTTATGAATGTGATGATTGGAATAATTACACTTTGCATCCATCTCTCACAATGGGCTTGTTTAAATTTCTCATCTGAAGAACATGCAGCAGCAAAAACACACCATTTGAATCAGTATCTGAAAAATGAATGAATGCATGAATGAATGAATGAATGAATATTGTTAACATATAAATCATAATCAGGATGGTGAGTGTGGCACTTACAGAAGACCAAGCTGAATCTGAACTGGCTCTAAGGCTGTGACGTCTTGAGCAAAAGTGACTTCCTCCGATTCCTCTGTCCTACTGAAAAGAGACATTTATAAATATTTACAACATCTGCAGCAAGATAACAGACTTTTAGTAATTGTGGCCTCACAACAGAAAATCTGCAGAGAGTGGACCAGGATTTAACTGACAGAAGATATAAACAACACAATCTTTATAACACATCCAATATTCAGTAATCAAAAGATATAGGGGAAATTCACAAAGACTGAATTGTGCCCAGTAAAAGCGCTGTTTATTTGCACGTACTGTACTTGCCTATCTCACTAAAGGAATTATGGAGATCAGGCATCATGCAAATGCGGCCACAAAATGAACATAATTTGCACACACAATTCGGTATGATTCGAGTGCAATCTAGTGGAGGATGCAGCAGACCACCATCATCTTACATACTTTGGCAGGTCTGAACAGCATCACTCTAGTACGGTGATCCTAAATCATCTTTTGAACCTGTCGAAAGTGCACTTGAAAACACTGTGCATCTGAATATATGCCAGGTTATCACACTCTTCTCCATCATTTGGTCTTTATTTGATGAATTACTGCTGATATTATCGATAGAAAATGTACACAAACATCTCTTAAATCAAATAAATGTTACTATCTGCTTTCATCTGACGGTAACAGCGCAATGTAAATTGCGGCAGGCATTTCTGTTGAATGAAGTGCAATTTATAATAAGCGTAATTTAGAAAGAAAGGAAGCAAACTTCCATGGACAATGACTTAATTTAAATACTCAAGACAATTTCAGCACTGATGGGGGATGGGAGAGTTACCCCCCCATATAATCAAAACAAGCTTGCACACACACACATTTTGGGTAAAATAGTCCGCTTTTTTAATCAATACTATTTTTATTGACACTTTTCCATACTGATTAAATTATAAGTATATTTATAATACTGATACATACTGATGCTGCTTTTGCATTTGGCAAAAATTAGGTATTTTAAGAGGCAGCATAATTAAGTTTTGGAACAGCTTTAGCATCAGGAGCGTACCTATGTTGCCTTAAAGAATTTATTCACCCAAAAGTGAAAATTCTCTCATAATTTACTCCATTTGCCATCCCAGATGTGTATGACTTTCTTTCTTCAGCAGAACACAAATTAAGATTTTTAAAAGAATAATTCAGCTCTGTAGGTCCACACAATGCAAGGGTATGGAGGCCAAAACTTTTAAGCTCCAAATATCACATAAAAGTAATCCATCTGACTTCAGTGGTTAAGTCCATGTCTTCTGAAGTGATGTGATAGGTGTGGGTGAGAAACAGATTAAAATTGATGTCCCTTTTTTTTTTTTTACTATAAATCTCCATCTTTTCCCAACCCCAACCAGTAGTTGGTGATATACATGAAGCATGCGAATTGCCAAAAAATCTAAAGAAAAATGTTGAAATTAAAGTGAAAGTGGAGATTTATGGTAAAAAAAAAAGGGACTTAAATGTTGATCTTTTTCTCACCCACACCTATTATATCACTTCTGAAGACATGAATTTAACCACTGGAGTCTTAAGGATTAACTTTATGCTGCCTTTGTGCTTTCAGGAGCTTTAAAGTTTTAATCACCATTCACTTGCATTGTATGGACCTACAGAGCTGATATATTCTTAAAAAATTTTATTTTTGTTTTCAGCCGAAGAAAGTAAGTCATACAAATCTGGTATGGCATGAGGGTGAGTAAATGATGAAAGAATTTTCATTTTTGGGTGAATTATTCATTTAAAGAGAGGCAGCTCACTGTGATAAGAAACAGGCCTTTTGTTTGTGTTTGGGTATAGATCTTTAGAGGAGAATCTTTTCTAACCTTCTGCTCCAAGTTTCAAACACCCCACTGTCTGTTGCCAAAACATCTTCATTGACTCCAGCAGACACTGCGTCTTGCCCTTCTGCTGGTCCTACTCACACTCTTACAGCGCAGAGTCACTCCTATTTTTAAGTCACATTTACAAACACAATACAACACAATACGATAAGTACTTTTGCAATGGAAAGTTACAATTCCCATTGCAATCTCCATGAGACATTCATCACCTGTGGAGCTGTGTGTGCCCTGGAGCCCTCCATCTCGATGGGTCTTTCCTTCAAGGAGGTATGCAGTGGCTGGGCCTCCCATTTCCCTTCCCCAGGAAGATCTCGATTGCTGCTGGGCTTGGGTCTGACACCGCAGCCCTTCCATCAACAACCCCTGCCAGCCACCTCCATGTACTCCTCAGTCATCTGGGCCAGAAGGCAATCTGGGGGGCGGAGTGGTAGGGGGTGTCCATGGGGAGCTGGGCGGTGAAAGAGAGGACAGCGAGGACCGAGAGGAAAGAGATGTGAGAGACTGCGGTGTGTCGTGGGAGCGTTTTGGGCCGAAGGCTGAACCATCCCTGCTGTGGGTCTCCAATGGGAGAAGGTATCGGAAAGAAGGGTCCGGAACATCAGAGCTGCCCTCTGGACGCTCATACTGGGGCAGGCCATAGATGTCGGTAAAGCTGACAGAACTGAGAGAACCACGGCTGGAAGCTAAAGAGCCACGACTGGAGGCTAAAGAGCCACGGCTACTGCTGGACTGAAACAGTCAGATTACTGGCTGATAGGCTGCACAAAGAGAAAGATGAAGAGAGAAGATGGTTCAGAAGTTTCCGTTTGGGACGATGTGGTTGTGCATCCAATATTTACAAGATCATCTTGTGGGAGCGAAAATGTTTTGACTTCTGAGTATATGGCAAAAATGTATATATTATAGATGTCAAAAGTAGCAGTACTTCTGTGTCAGTATTGGTAAGTGGATACTAAAATAAAATGCAACAATACCAGGCATTATACAGCACTGGTAGCACAAAGTACTTACTCAATTCTGTACTAAAGGACATATTGATGGGCTGACTGTTTCAAATGCTCTTTATTATCCTTACAATTTACTCTTTATCCTTACTGTTTAAACGTCAGCCTTTTTAACATGTAAAAAATGTAATAATTTATTCAACTACACAATTTTTGGCATTTGTACAAATAATATATGGTATTATGTAAAAATCACTCAAACAACAGTACTGGCAAGACAGAGAAAAATACACGCTGCTCTTAATTTATTTCTTTGTCATTACAGACTATTTACTTTAATAATTACTTAAAAACTTGAAACAATGTTTAATTATGGTAGAAATATCTGTAGCCTACATGCAAGTTTCTTGTTTTAATTTGAATATTTATCTTTATCTAACTTCATACCACACCCTGTACCTAATCCATTTTTTGGAGTTATGCCCACACCTCTTTAATATTCTTCAATCTTTCTCTTAAGAATAGTGTAACACAAAAATAATTCAAAAATTTAAAGTAAATTATAATGGGTTAAGTGCCAAAAATGTATAAGGCCATTAGAAGCACTAGCAACGCAAGTGTTTTTTTTTTTTTTTGCACCACAATAAATTACATTTTTATGATTATTTCCTTTCTATATAAGTTTACAATCACAGGATACCATTTCATTTAATGTAAACATCATGTACAGATACAGATATCCAAGAAATTAGTATTATATTCATACAAATTAGTTCCATATCACATTGATTATCTGTGCAACGATGGTGAATTATCAGTATCCCATATGAGTGTACACAGACAAAATATACAGTAAACACTATTTTTTACTCAAGGTGGTGCTGTTGTTTCAGTGATTGACTTTATTTACATTTGCCATTGCTATTTGATGAAGAAACAACATAAAAGTAAACTATAGCAAATAAGTACATAAGTATAACCCATGAACAGTATGGTATGACTTGTCATTTGGGTGTACTACTTAAATTATGTTAGTTGTGCATCTATTTAGATTCTTTAGAATAAGTACCTGAGAAAATACTTGTGTAGCTTATGCGTGTCTTCTTTGTGTGTAGCTCAATATGTATTTGACTGCCAGTTGTGTCTCATGACATTTCAGTTGGTAAGTAATTAATCCTGTTCTAGATTTGTCCTGTTTTGTTGCATTCTCTTAAATGTACAGTAGATCATTTGACAGTGTTGACAATATACAGAATATATATTTTATTATTTTCGAATTCTCTTGAAAATATTCTGAACATTTTACACTATCTAGGCATTTTGTAGATCCGTTTGTGATAGATATACGTGCCAGGTCTCTAAAGATCCAAATATGTAAGAGTGTTTGGTGAAATTTCCATGCATTTAAGGGTTAAACTAAAGGAGTGTGATGAATAAGGATTACAGATTTTTTTAGTTGTATGATTAAAATTCGGTAGCCTATTGACATTGTTATAAGCTTTTAAGTGTGCAAGCAGTGTGTGTGTGTGTGTGTGTGTGTGTGTGTGTGAGATATACCTCTTCAACTGAGTGTGTAGATAGGTGGTGATCCGGTTGGCCTCCTCTAGTTGTCTCATAAATACATTCCTTTTCTCCTGTTGTAATATCCTATACAACACATAATATGACAAATTTTACTACATTTTGTATAAATATTTGAAGTCTGTTCTCTAGAGGTCTTGAAAAGGCTATTTTATATTTCTCTGCTTCTTCCAAACAATTTCCCAGATTTGAGAACACAAATGTGATGCCAATTGTTCAACAATTTATTCAACTGTTTATTGCACACAACTGGAAATTATTTTGGGGTAATTTTGTCAGCACAATAATGCCTGCAGAAGTGTTGTAGTATTTATGTTCTTTATGTCATTGAATCTTTTGTATGATGTGGAAAGTTGGCTCTCTTATTTTATGGCTGCTAATGACACTTTTCAATAACTCCAAATTTAAGGGCAAGAAGAAAAAAAAAACATGCAGGTGGAGTATGGAAAATAATATGTATATTGGTGGAATTTTACATTTTGAAAAGTTTGGAATAATGTACAGATTTTGCTGTTTCGGAAGGAAATTGGTACTTTAATTCACCAAAGTGGCATTCAACTGATCACAAAGTATGGTCAGGACATTACTGATGTAAAAAACAGCACCATCACAATTTGAAAAAAGTAATTTATCAAATCTAGACAGGCCCCATTTCCAGCAGTCATCACTCCAACACCTTATCCTTGAGTAATCATGCTAAATTGCTAATTCGGTACTAGAAAAGCACTTGCCATTATAATCAAACACAGCTGAAAGCTATTTGGTTTGTTAAATTAAGCTAAACATTGTCTTTGTTTTTGAGTTGCCACAGTATGCAATAGAATGGCATGTCTTAGGGTCAATATCATGTCAAAAATGGCAAATAAAAAACGCTTTCTCTAGAAACTCTGTCAATAATTTTGAGGAGGACTTCATACAAAGGTGTACACTACAGTCTTCAAAGACAAAGGAAAACTGGCACTGACAAGGACAGAAAGAGATGTGGAATGTCAGATGTACAGTTAAACAAGAGGATAAGCACATCAGAGTCTCTAGTTTGAGAAATAGATGCCTCATGTGTCCTCAGCTGACAGCTTCATTGAATTCTACCCGCTCAACACCAGTTTCATGTACAACAGTAAAGAGAAGACTCAGGGGTGCAGGCCTTATGGGAAGAATTGCAAAGAAAAAGCCACTTTTGAAAAAGAAAAACAAAAAGAAAAGGTTAGAGTGGACAAAGAAATGAAGAAAAGAAAGAGTGTTATGGATCTTAACCCCATTGAGAATTTGTGGGATCAGCTAGACTGCAAGAAGTGCACAACAAGACAGCATCTATGGCAAGTGCTACAGGAAGTGTGGGGTGAAATGCCACCTGAGTATCTGGACAAACTGACAGCTTGAATACTTTAAGAGGTTCTGTAATTATTTTCAAAAATAGTAATTTTTCACATTATTAAATGCCCGACTATACATTGTGATCAGTTGAATGCCACTTTGGTGAATAAAAGTACAAATTTCTTTCCATAAAAGCAAAATCTGTAAATATTTCCAAACTTTTGGCCACCATTGTAAAACAAATAATATTTATTCATGTAGAATAAATGTAAAAATAAAGAGACCCTAT